>NC_063060.1:23608318-23682909 GCF_018812025.1 Megalobrama amblycephala
TTTCTCACATAGGTTTATGCAGAATTTAGAAGGATCAACCATTTAGACCTTAAATCCACATTCCTTACATCATTGGATAACAACTCCAGAGGCTTGCTGAAACTCTTCAGGGCAAAAGTAATACAGAGAGGCGATTGTGACTTGGAGACTTTGCTGGACAATCTAGATGAACAGGTAGGTCTTAATTTTTATTTAAAGGGATTGTTCACCCCAAAACGAAGATTATGTTGTCATTTACTCACCTTCATTTTGTTCCAAACTCATAAGAATTTTTTTTATCTTCAGAACACAGATGAAGATTTTTAATCAAATCTGAGAGATATGCCCCTTCATTGAAAGTCTGTTCACCCAAAGCTTTGACACTTCAAAGATACATTGATCAAAAATAAATCATTATGAGCCATTTAATCTGTGTTGTCGAAAGAGATTTGTTGCTTGATGCATGAGAACATTGGTTCTTGCAGAAGCTCAAACCAGAGCCATATTCAAGGGCTCTGGTTCAAATGTGCTGGCCTGGCATGCGAGAACCTTGTTGGTTCTAATATTTCGAGCAAGCATACTTCAGCTTCCTTGATCAAATTCCTTCCTTGTGTCACAGACACGTCAGGCTCCACCGTGCACCAACCACAACGCTCCCAATCACCGGAATACTAATCACCATCACCTGCACATCATTATCCCCTTCATCACCATCAGTATTTAAGAGCACTCACACCCTGCACTCACTGTCCGGTCTCGTTGAGCTATACTTACCTGTATGCTTACCTCAAGGACTCCCACGATCGCTACTTACCTGTCTCCTGTGCTACCTGATCTCCTAGTGTGTTCCTCGTCTGCGTGTGAGTGCTCCTCCATCTCCTGTGGTCTCCTGCTCCATCCAGTTCTGAGTCTCCACCATCTGCAATCACAAAAGGACAGTAACTATCACCAGACTTTACCATTGCTCACCTGCTTCACTCTGCTTACCATATCTGCTCACTGGTTATCAATAAAGACTACTTACCTTTTGTACATCTGTGTCCGACCCCTCTGTATCATAACAGAAGACCGGACCCAAACCGCTAAACCAGTATGAGCCAACAGGATCCCTTCCAAGCACTTGTGGATGCGCTACGCCGCACTCTGACCATCAATCCACCAACGCCATCCACAATCCCCTCTCCTTCACCGGCACCTGCAGTCACCACCGTCAACACAGCCCTATCTCCTTCTCCACCTGTGTACGCCAGTCCCATGGCCAAACCAGCGCCCTACTCAGGATCAGCGGAGGACTGCAGCGGTTTCCTGCTGCAGTGTGAACTGGTCCTGGAGATGCAGCCGCACCTATACCCGAACGACACAGCCAAAATTGCGTTCCTCATCTCTCAACTCAGCGGCAAAGCATTAAAATGGGCTGATTCTATCTGGTCACAACATGGCGCGGTAACTCAGTCATATTCAGCCTTCATTTCCCACTTCCGGGAGGTTTTCGGAAAACCCATCTCAGATTCGACTGCTGGTGAGAAACTTTACAATTTAAAACAAGGTTCCATGTCAATTTATGATTATGCTTTGCAATTCAGAACGCTGGCTGCCGTAAGTGGATGGAATGAACAAGCTTTGATCACGACTTACCGCCAAGGATTGGAGCCTCGGGTGTGACTGCATCTCGCTGCATACGAGGATTCCATCGGCCTAGAAAAGTTCATCCAGTTCTCCATCCGCTGCGCCACTCGTATGCAAGCGTGTCTTCAAGAACACCAGGACCAGTCATTCTCCGACTCTCTCCTCTGCCGGTCCGAACCCGTCAGCTCTCCAGAACCAGCCAATGAACCCATGGATATCGAGAACTCTCGTCTCACCCCCTCAGAACGAAGACGTCGGCTGACCCTGAACCTCTGTTTGTACTGCGGTATGCCGGGGCATGTCATCTCAGCATGCCCCACACGACCTCCTCGCCCAATGGTGAGTGCCATTCTTCCCTCTACTCATAAAATGAAACCACTCACCACTGTTGGCAACTTCATCTCCGGCGCCCTCTGCTGGCACCTCAACCTCAAGACCTCTCCGTCTCCGGTTGTCTACCAGATCAGTTCCATAACGGGAAAACCTCTCAGCCGAAAACATGTGCGCCGTGTGGTGGGACCCCTTCAACTGCAAGTCGGACTTCTTCACGTGGAGACCATTCATCTGCTGGTTCTGGAGGAATCCACCGCTGACGTGGTTCTATGGTTGGAGCAGCACAACCCGACCATCTCCTGGAAGACCGGCGAAATCCTGAAGTGGGGCGAGGCCTGTTTCTCTCACTGCATCTCTACGCTTCCTGTTCCACGAGCTCTTTCCAACGAACTTCCAATCTGTACAACCTCCATCGAAAGTCCAGTCGAGAAACATTCCATCGACATCCCTGAGTGCTACGCCCCCTTCAGCGACGTCTTCTGCCCCCAGAGAGCCTCTAAGCTGCCTCCACACCGGCCATGGGACTGTGCCATCAATCTGCTTCCGGGTGAACCAGTGCCAAAGGGTAAGATATACCCACTTTCCATCCCGGAGGAGTACATCAAGGAGGCCCTCGACCAAGGTTACATTCGTCCATCAACGTCCCCTGCTGCATCCAGCTTCTTTTTCGTGGCCAAAAAGGACGGAGGCTTGAGGCCCTGCATAGACTACAGAGCCCTCAATAAGATCACCATCAAGTTCCGTTACCCCCTTCCTCTCGTCCCAGCGGCCCTGGAACATCTCCGTGGTGCCACTGTGTTCACGAAGCTGGACCTCCGCAATGCGTACAACCTCATCCGGATACGTGAGGGGGACGAGTGGAAGACCGCCTTCATCACGCCCACCGGCCACTACGAGTACCATACTACAGTACGAGTCATGCCGTATGGTCTGGTCAACGCCCCCTCCGTATTCCAGGACTTCATTCATGAGGTGCTCCGGGAGTTCCTCAACCGATTCGTTCTGGTGTACATCGACGACATCCGAAAAACCTGAACCGATCATTCCAAGTTCCCTCATCGTAAGCCCCATCACATGGTCGGAGGAGACCATACCCTCCACGAACCCTCCGCCGGGTTGCCCACCAGGCTTGCTCTTCATCACCGGGTCACGACGCACTCAAATCATCCACTCAGCCCACACGTCACTTGGCACTGGTCAATGGAACCCTCTCGTTGCTTAAACAACGCTTCTGGTGGCCCAACATGGCGGCAGACGTCAGAAGGTACGTGCAGGGCTGCAGGGAGTGCGCCACCTCCACCAGGTTCACGTCACCTACCAGCCGGCAAGCTCCTTCCTCTGCCCGTTCCAACCCGGCCCTGGTCACACCTAGGAGTGGACTTCATCACCGACCTTCCAGCCTCCGATGGATTCACCTGCATTCTGGTTATCATCGACTGCTTCTCCAAGTTATGTCGTCTTATCCCTCTGAAAGGACTAACTACTGCTATGGAAACAGCTGAACTGTTATTCAACCATGTGTTCCGGTACTTCGGAATTCCAGAAGACATTGTGTCCGATAGAGGACCACAGTTTATTTACCGTGTCTGGAAGGCCTTCCACTCACTCCTAGGTGTGGCCGTCAGCTTAACATCTGGATACCACCCACAGTCGAACGGGCAGACAGAAAGGAAAATCCAGGAGATCGGCCGCTTCCTCCGTACCTTCTGTCAAGACCACCAGAACTCCTGGAACCAGTACTTGGGTTGGGCCGAGTACGCGCAGAACTCCCTACGTCAACCCACTACAGGACTTACACCATTCCAATGCGTACTCGGGTACCAACCCCCACTGTTCCCCTGGGATGGGGAACCCTCCAACGTGCTAGCAGTGGATTACTGGTTCCGGGAGAGCGAGAGGGTATGGGATTCAGCACACCATCAACTGCAAAGAGCCCTGCGCAGACGCAGAATGACAGCCGACCTTCGCCGTTCCGACACTCCAGTCTACCAGCCGGACAGAAGGTCTGGCTGTCTACAAGGGACATCAGGCTGCGTCTGCCCTGCAGAAAGCTGAGTCCCAGATTCATTGGCCCCTTCAAGATCATCAAGCAGATCAATCCAGTCACTTACCAGCTCCAGCTCCCACCAGGTTACCGCATTCACCCCACATTCCACGTGTCCTTATTCAAACCTCACCATCCTTCTGTTTCCTCCTCCACAGGGCCTGACGTGGCAGCCGCCGAGCCTCCCCCTCCACTCATCCTAGAGGACGGAACAGCCTACGAAGTACACGAGATCTTGGACTTCCAACGCCGTGGTGGTCCAATACCACCACTTCCAATACCTCGTAGACTGGGAAGGTTATGGCCCTGAGGAACGCTCCTGGGTTCTAAGAAATGACATCCTCGATCCCAACCTACTCCAAGACTTCCACAGTAACCACCCTGACAGACCTGCCCCGCGTGGAAGAGGACGGCCACCACGACGTCGGGGCCTCAGGAGCGGGCCGTGGAGGGGGGGGTACTGTCACAGACACGTCAGGCTCCACCGTGCACCAACCACAACGCTCCCAATCACCGGAATATTAATCACCGTCACCTGCACATCATTATCACCTTCATCACCATCAGTATTTAAGAGCACTCACACCCTGCACTCACTGTCTGGTCTCGTTGAGCTATACTTACCTGTATGCTTACCTCAAGGACTCCCACGATCGCTACTTACCTGTCTCCTGTGCTACCTGATCTCCTAGTGTGTTCCTCGTCTGCGTGTGAGTGCTCCTCCGTCTCCTGTGTTCTCCTGCTCTATCCAGTTCCGAGTCTCCACCATCTGCAATCACAAAAGGACAGTAACTATCACCAGACTTTACCATTGCTCACCTGCTTCACTCTGCTTTCCATATCTGCTCACTGGTTATCAATAAAGACTACTTACCTTTTGTACATCTGTGTCCGACCCCTCTGTATCATAACACCTTGTTAGCTGACCAGTAGGGGTGTGACAATACAGGGTTAGTTCACCCCAAAATGAAAATTATGTCATTAATTACACACCCTCATGCCATTCCAGACTTGTTAGATTTTCATTTGTCTTCAGAACACAAATTAAATGAAATCTGAGAGAATGTCTGTTTGTTTATACATTTACAAATGTTATTAATCAGATGTTATTATTTTCATTTCCTTGTACAGATGGCAGACTTAACTGTGCAGAGAAGGGCTACTGCTCTTCGGGGTCTTCCTTTTTATTTCAAGGAACATGGAACCATATGCAAGACTATTCTGGTAATTTTTTTTATATTCTCTACTGTTCTTTGAAAATTAATGGGATCATGTTGTTTTGTCACTGCGTGTCGCTGGCAGTGTGAATGGGACTAACCTCCCTCAAAAGGCATTTTCTCCACCTAGTCACCCATAAATCTTGTACCCTCTAGTCACCTATCTAGTCACCCTAGCAAATCTCCTCCATTAAATCAGGTGCTTATGACTTAAGTATAAATAAATTAATAAATACATAAATGCATAATTTAATAAATAAATAAATGTAGAAATGCATAAATAAATGAATAATTAAATAATAAAATTCTAAAATAGATAAATGCAGCTATGCATAAATGAATGAATACATGAATAATTTTGTCCAAAGAATATTTTTTTAAATTGCGCTATGTTTGTACCATTTGTGTTATACTACATTTATGTATTTCTACATTTATTTATTTTACCAGTCAGAACAACCGTTTCTGTTAGGACCACTGGCTCAGCTGTTGCTGGATGTAGCTGACCAGCTTGAAAACAGTATGTTTCTCCAGTTTATATCTGATAGGTTGGTAAAATAATAAGTAGCTAAATGAATAGCTGATATACAGTACTGTGCAAAAGTCTTAGGCATGTTGGTATTTTCATACAAAAAGTTTTTAAGCCAGTTATTTATATCTTTTACTGTAGTGTGTCATTTCCAAACATTCATTTTGCAATTAATTGTAATAATCCAGTGAGATTTTTGTATGCATAAAGAGTCTGACAATAGTCTCTATGCTCCACATGGAGATCTGATCTCATCTTCATTGAGTCTGTCTGTGATTACATACAAAACTGAGATGGACTAAATCCAGAAGAACTGTGACACTTGAGGAAACCTTCCTGCAAAACTACATGAATAGGTGTAAGAATAGTTGCAGGTGACAAAAGCAGTGTTTCCCACAGGATTTTGTGAGACTGTGGTGGGTGGACACCAGTCCCTCTATGGGGGTCTGGGGGCATGCCCCCCCTGGAGGAAAATTTTGTACATTTTAAATTTAAATGCATAAATCTGGTGCATTCTGAGACCAAAATTTAAGTGATTAGATCAATGAAGAAATTTGTTATCTTGTAAACAATTTTGTGCTCTAATAGTAATTTATTTATTGGTGATGGCAGGGCACATTAGTCACGTACACAACATATAGTAGGCTAAATGATAGGTAATATGTGGTCAAACATGTAGAGTATACATTTAATCCATTAAAAAATATGTAGCAAAAGAGGTTACCTTTGTTGAATTAATTTATTTATAGAATAATTAGTGGAGGGATGTATCTACAGATCTGTATTTGTAAAACTAATGGCCACTCTTTGATTTGTTAAACACAATCCAGAATGCACTAAACACACTACTTCATTATAGAAAAAAATAACAAATGAATAAAAATATATAATCATAAGCTGACCAATAAATAAATAAATAATCTAGGTGACTATATAATTCAGCAGCAAAAAGTATGCTAGCCTAATTCTTGAAAAAAAACTTTGCACAGTAATTTTATAAAATCTGAATGTTAATAAAGTTTAAAATTACTATATGCATTCTTATGAAAGGAAAAAAAAAAAACATTTACATTTGATTTATATATTAATGTAAAGACATATGTATTTATAATAATCTAAGATTAAAATACATTTAAAAATTTATTTTAAATGTATTGAGCAGCTGTTTAATGAGAACAAAATAGGCTATTGATAAGAACGAAAGAACAAAATAGGCTATTAATAATCTTTCAGTGTGCAAAACCATGATAATATGAAACGCTTCAAAACAGCAGCAAAAAAAAACGCTAATGCACATCCCGGGTGCATAATGATGTGCTTGAAGCAATATCGAGTCAGAGCACGCAGTTGCGCAGCGCATTGAAAAGTTCACGGCACAAAGATAACCCCTGTGTATATCTGCAACTAAGACTTTATTGATCGTATGTTTCTTTTCAGTTTTAAATACCAGTTATTGTGCTTGTGACACCAATTCATAGTCCTTGTGTTGTGCGATCTAACTGTAGCCAGTATGACATCGTTCAGAAACAGCAATAAACTCCAGCAAGATTGTCATTTTATGCAAATCCACAGCCCTTTATCTACATATCAAGTATTATAATGGGAATATATCATATTGGAGAGTTTTACCGTGCAGACTGTCGTTACCGAACGCGATGCGCTGTTTGAGTGCTGAACAGAGAATGATTGACAGCTGCAGCGGAGAGAAGACGAGTTTCTTTGAACTTAAATTTAACAATGTACATATTCTTCCGTCCTCACATGAAGCTATGGAATGGCTTCAGATGAGTTTGAATATAGTGCACAAAAACTTAATTGGTGCAAGTCTATTTCTGTTGCCCTATGACTCAATTATCAGTCGATTATTTAAATATCGCGACAGGCGTACTTTGAGACTGTGGCGGGACAAATTAGAATGTGGCGGGCCGCCACAGTCTAGTCAATGTATCGGAAACACTGCAAAAGCCATTTCAAACGCAAAGGGTGCTCACTACAAATATCGTTTTGATTTAGTTAATAAAAGTTAATTCATAAATAAAAGCTATTTATGTTATTATTTTTGACAGCATTCTCACTTTAAAGCATTCTGATAAGTGCCCAAACTTCACAGTACTATAGTTTTGCAGGTAGGTTTCCTCAAGTGTCTGGGAGACGCTGCCTTAGTTTTTCTGGATTTAATCTGTCTCAGTTTTTTTCTGTTTCTTCATGTAATCACAGACAGACTCGATGATGGTGAGATCAGATCATACCGGCTGCTATCAGACTTCTTGTGCATAAAAAAATACACAATTAATTGAAAAATGAATGTTTGGAAATGTAAACTGATATTTCCTACTGACACACTACAGTAAAAGATATAAATAACTGGCTTAAAAACATTTTCCGTGTGAAAATATCAATGTGTCTAAGACTTTTGCACAGTACTGTACATCAGATATACTAATCAGACCGTTTTTGTGTAGAATTATTGGCAAATTTGCCTCCTACGTCACTTGCTTCCAGACATCCAGTGGACAGTAGATTTCTACAGCAAGATTTTAAAATGCTAAATTACTGAGCTACGCTATAACTAGGGATTGATGGTTTTTAGTCGAAAGAAAAATGGAAAATTTTAGTGGCAGAAAAATAAATGCACAAAATATCTTAAGCCCCCCTTCCATCAGTGCTTGCACAGTTTCACTGTAACTGTTATCAAAGGACAATTGTATCAGCCCATCATAACAACGAATAAACCAATAAATATAATAAGAAAAGCTCAAAAGAAGCAGACAGAAAATGACAAGCGGTTAAATAATAATAGTTGTATAACATCAGTGCTTGCACACACTTTCACCTCAGCCATTATCCAACCCTTATGGTTGACTATAAAACAACATAAAGCGCAGTCCCATGTATCAATCAGGTTTTGTCATTTACTGCTTATGGCACCTAATTCTACACAAAAACGGTCTGAATAATATATCTGCTAGTTATTATTTTATGAACCTATCAGATATAAACTTTGTAATTCTTTGTTAAAATTTGTAATACATGCATGGCCAAATTAAACCAGGGGGAACCACCATGAAATCTTTCAGAACAACAATCCTAATTAGACACTAGTGTTGTCAAAAAAAATATTACTTCGATACATATTGATACTAAAAATATCTGAAATGGTTCCAATACACTTTCTCTGCAGTATTGATACACCTGTTTCAGCTGCACGTTCTCACTCTTTCTTCTCTCCGATGGTGAAGTGACATTCACTCTTCTCATTTGCTCTGAATAGTTGAAATAGTGCTTGTATTGTGAATCCTTTTAGTCATTCCTACAAGTTTCATGCTCACACCAAAAGCATGTGCACCACTGATCTATATAAGTGGCATGCACAAAGCCTTCTGTCAGGTAGCTTTTGAGTTGCAAGTACCAAAATGAGTGGTTTGCTCCGCTTAAACAGTCAAATACACACAAAATTGTAAACGCCTGTATTGGTGAGTGGTCAGTTAAGCCATCAGTTTTGGAATGTAAATGGTTGTGAAAGATAATGCATGTTGTGTAACTGTATATTGGATCCGTGCATAAGCTCTTAAAGAGACAGCAGTCTAATAAGCCTGCTGCTGTCTGTCATGTTAATCAAAGAGAAAAAGACAAATCAAATCACTCTACTCTTGACTGAATAAATTTTGTAAGTGTAAGCATTCATCTGTATTTAATTTTTACAATGAAGACTAACCAGGGTTATTTTACATCTGATTACTTTGATTTATGTAGTATTTCTTAGTTCTCATCTTATTATTGACTTTTTTTATGAAAATGAAATTTTGCAATTTTTTTTTGTACATTCTGTCAATTATATTTCTTAGAAGTCTGTATCAGCCGGTCACACTATATATTTTAAAGTGGGAACTTTTTAATATTTTATTAAATAGCGAGAATATGGGGAATGAAGATGTTTTGTATTGTTCTGGATTTATTCACTATCAGTATTAATATTGCTATTTTATACTTTTTACAGAGTTCAGAGGCATTGGAGCATCACAAAGTTGGAATGAAAATGGGAATTCTTGAAGTGGTGAGCAGCAACAGTTCCACTTCAAGATCCCTCTCCGATGTGGTAAATGTTGCAATTGTCCTTGAAGAGGAAGTTGTCCTGGAAAACATGGGAGACTTTGTGAGTGCGTTCATTGTCCTCTTTGGCATGCTCTACGCACTTAACATGGAGTACAACAAGGACTTAAGATATACTTTTGAATTCATTCAGAAGGTCTTTTTGAACATGGGAACTGAGTGCAGCAAAAAAGTGCAAACTCTGATGAGCAAATTATTGGAAAACTAAGTGAAATTTCACTTAACCCTCACGGGAGAAGTACCCTTAAGCTCAAAGTACCTTTTGTGAGAATGTTTTTTGCTGCTTTCTATATATCTGTAAATGTGTTTACATGCTTAATATTTGATGAGTAAGATGCAGTTTCATGAGCTCATATTAAGATGAAATTAACTATAATAAACTAAACACAACCCTGAAGTAATTTTTTACTTCAGACTTTTGCAGCGTTTCAAATATTTGTAAATGTTTTACAAAAATTCAAGTAAATTTACACTGAATATTTAAAGTAACCCTCTCCTGTTACTTGCATTTTATGTTGTGTTGACGTTTTTGCACTTTAGCAAATATTAACATAATATTTTAAATTATTTAAATGTTTAATATTGTTAGTGCAGTTTCATAAATGTAGTACCTAAATACCAAAATGTCAGTGAAATTTCTCTAAACACTGATAATACATGTTTTTTAAATAATTGTTTTGTTAATGTAAGATCTAAGGTCTAATGAGTTTTGTGTATCTTGGAATCCTGAATTGAAATGCATGATTTTTATCTACTAAGGTCTACTGTGCAGAAATGTTCAATGTATTTACCATTTAAGGTATTTTCACAATACTGTTGTAGATTTAATAAAATGTATTAAATAAAATGTGGCAGTATGGCTTGAGTGTTTAATATATATATATATATATTTTTTTTTTTTTTTTTTTGGGGCAACGGGGAATAAACAATACAGTGAAGTTGCTTTACTAATATAAATTTACCAAAATACATTTTTAGTTTAGGTAAAACTAAAAAGGAATGCTACTACAATTTAAAATGTATAATTGGGCCAATAACATGGGTTGGTAAACTAATTTCTTTTCAATTGTTTTAACGAATTATTTCTCATTGAGCCAATGTTAACAGACTATTGCTACAATTGATAAAATTACATTTACAGAATTTCACTTGGGCCAATTGAAAATTTTAGATGTGACCAGTCACTAGAAAATTTTGAGTTGGGAAGATTATAAATTTTTTACAGTGTAGTATCATATATCAGTATGTATTTTTACAATGCATATCATAATATCAGCGCATAACAATCAGTCCACAAGACATCGGCAAAACTGCAATGACATAACTATTACTCAACAGCACAGTGAAATGTTTATAATTTGACTCATGTCCTTTTCGTGTATTTGTTTTTGATTTGCAGATGATGGGGAATTGAAGATGTGTGGTGAAATATTTTTTTCATATTTCATTATATGATGTGTAAATATGTTGTTTAAATTAAAATGTGGCTTTCTCATGATGTATTTGATAATAATTAGTATACGATAATATAGCCCATTTATTAAATTATTATAACTCTAAGTTTTATTATATTCATGTTCATGATTATTACGTTCAATTTTGTATTTGTTGTTTAAAATATGTTCATGGTTTATGTATATAGATTATAGAGATTGTTTCTGTAAATACACATTATATTTCTTTTAATAATATTACTATTCATGGTTCTTACGATTCTTATGTTTTCTGAACAATAAGCAACGACTATAGTTTCTCGTGATATATTTGATAATAATTAGCATATGATATATGACCTGTTTACATTTATTAAATTATTATAATCTCTTAAAGTTTTAGAATTTTCATGTTCATGATTGTTACGTTCAATTTTGTATTTGTTGTTTAAAATATGTTCATGGTTTATGTATATAGATTATAGAGATTGTTTCTGTAAATACAAATTATATTTCTTTTAATAATATTACTATTCATGGTTCTTACAATTCTTATGTTTTCTGAACAATAAGCAATTACTATAGTTTCTCATATTTGATAAAACTTATTTTAATAATATTACTATTCATGGTTCAAACAATTATTATGTTTTCTGGACAATAAGCAATGACTATAGTTTCTCATATTCGATAATAATTATTTTAATAATATTATTCATGGTTCAAACAATTCTTATGTTTTCTGAACAATAAGCAATGACTATAGTTTCTCGTGATATATTTGATAATAATTAGCATATGATATATGAACTGTTAACATTTATTAAATTATTATGATTCTTAAAGTTTTAGAATTTTCATGTTCATGGTTATTAATGTTTTCAATGGAATTGTATGATATGATTGTTTAAAAAAATATGTATATGACTTATTTATAGATTGTTTCTGTAAATGAAATTTATTGTAATAATATATTCGTATGATTCTTTTATTTTTGAGCAATAAACTAAGTAGACTATTTTTTGTAGACTGTGTTATTTGAATATCTGGATGTATAGGTTAGGGGAACGTTCTGAGAACGTTCTGGGAACGTTCCCCTAACCTAAAGGGAACGTTCTATTTACGTAAAGAAAACTTTCCTGGAGAACCAACAGGGAACGTTAGAATCTTTGTTCTGGGAACGTTCCGGGAACGTTCTGGGAACCAGAAACGAACGTTCCCGGAACGTTCTGGGAACCAAAAATTGTTAGCTGGGTAACAGCACCACATATCCCAGACATATTGTAAATTTGTTGTGAACCTTCTGAGAGTGTTTTGTTGGCCTTCCTCTGGTAGTTGTAGCTGCTGTCACCATAGACTTAAACAGAGCGCGCAGCTGTGACCGGACACAAATATGGCGGCGGGCATAGCGGAAGTGACGTCTTTGAAACCCATGGATATGATGATTTGATGCTCAAGAACACAAAAATATGAAGCAGCACATTTCAAAAGAAATGTCCAAGCATCAATTCAGCATATTAGAATGATCAAAGATCAAGTGGCACTGAAGACTAGAAAAATGATGCCGAAAATTTTCCATCAAAGGAATAAAATAAATTAAATCTTCCAAATCTCAATATCTTTGATTGACAGTGTACATTATTACATTTAGATAATAAACAGTGCACAAATTCTCAAAGAACTTACATTTTAACGATTAAATACTTAAATACTTACAGATTATAAACAGACTGAACACAACTGGCTCTGACTCGACGTGTTTGGGCAAGATCAGTTTATTAGTTTATTTATAATCGGCCTTACAGTCGTTCCCTGGCTTTAGTCGTTGTTGCAGCCTCCTCAAAAATACATCTTTCTGTACATGAAAGCAAGAAATACAGTAAGGGCATATTTCATGTAGCCTAAATGAATTGCGATTATGAAGTTTTTTAAAATTTTTGATAGTATTTTGAAATCATTAAAATATCATGTATATATTGTGTTACATTATTTGTTTTTATCATGACATGAATTCATGTCGTTCCAAACCTGTTAAGACTTTCATTCATCTTCAAAACACAAATAAAGATAATTTAATAAAATCTGAAAGCTTTCTGTCCCTCCATTGACAGTCTACACAACTGCCACTTTGATGTTTAAAACAAAAGTTCATACAGATCGTAAATCTAATCTAATGAATATTGAGAGGTTTAGTCCAAATTTTCTGAATAAACTCGATCACTTTATATAATGAACAAATTTAATACACAAGTGCACATACAAACACGTACAGTTGAGATTCCATTTATGTTCGCTAATTAATGGTTATATGTGAATAAAAGTCTAAACTCAAACTGTATATTGCATTAAGCGAACAAGTCTCTTTGAAGTTCATGTTCAAATTTGGACTAAACTGCTCCATTCATATGGATCACTTTTACAATCTCTTTATGAACTTTTTGAAGTATCAAAGTGTTAGTTGCATGGTCTGTAAATTGAGGGAGATAACTCTCAGATTTCATTAAAATATCTTCACTTATGTTTCGAAGATGAACAACACATTCTTGCATGTTCGGAATGACATAAGGGTGAGTCATTTTTTTTTCATTTTTGTGTGAACTAACCCTTTAGGCAGGCGTACACTTTGTAAGTTCGAACACTCAGTAGTTTGTGAGCCCTTGCATACAAGTTAGTTAACCCGATAATCATGTCAAAGCAGTTGGTACATTGCACGACTACACTACACAGCTTTTCTTTGTTTTAAAAACACACTTAACATTTATCTGTTATGGGTCCTAATTAGGAGACGATAAGCACATTAAGCTTTGTGCCATGCTGTTTATATTTATCAAGCAGTAAAAATGCCCCTTTCAACGCCCAAAACAAGAAGCTTGCTGATGAGATGATGAGAGGAAGGAGATTTTGGATTATATTTGATAGTCGAATTGATTCGAACAGTTTTAATCGAACAGATTTTAAAAAAGCTTTAATCATGCCCTTTCAATCCGAATGAAATGTCAATTGGACCCGGCCAATTCATTTCAACTAATGTGGTTACATGTGACTTTTTATTCCATCTGTGCTACTAGTCTGATTAAAGTCTGATTATTAGAGCCCATGTAAACACAGCTAATGTTGCTGCTATAACTTCAGATTTAAAAAAGTTATAGGGTTGCCAAGCAGCCTATGTGATGTGATTGTGTATCATTTGGGACTATACAATAGCTGCATTTACATGGACCCTAATAATTAATTTGTAATCGGACTAGTTGCACAGTCGAATTATAGTGATAGTTCACCAAAAAAATGAAAATTCTATCATCATTTACTCACCCTCAGCTTGTTCCAAAAAACATTTTAAAGAAAGTTTGTTACCAGGCTGCTTTGGGCCAACATTGACTTCCATAGTAGAAAAAAAAAAAAAAAAACTATGGAAGTCAGTGGTGGTTTTTAACAGAAGAAATGTATACAGCTTTGGAACAAGCTGAGGGTGAGTAAATGATGACAGAATTTTCATTTTTGGGTGAACTATCCCTTTAAGTCACATGCAACCATGTCATTCAGAATAAATCAGATTTATTCTGAATGTGCCAAATCAGATTTTAAAATTTCATTCTGATTGTAAGGGGTGGTTTAAACCTTTTCTAATCTGTTCGATAGGACATGTAAACACTTGATCAGATTAAAAACTGAAATTTGAAAGTGTAAAGCATGTGTAAACATTGTTGTTGAATGAATGCAGTGTAATAAATGACGGTTGTCATAAAATTTCAAAATGCTTCTGTTTAGTTTTGAGTATTTTTACTGCTTGATAAATGTAAGCAGCACGGCACATAGCTTCATGTTCTCTGCGTCTCCTAATCAGGACCTGGAATGATAAATATAAAGTCTGCTTTTTGAAACAGAAAAGAAACAATGACAGGATGATGGTTAATATGCACCAACAGCGGGAAAGTCTGTAATTTTGGACAGACAGTGCATTTTAAAATATCAAATCCAGTTTCTAAATAAATGTACACATCACCTATATTCAGATTCATCAATCACAATGATTTCATTCTGAATTAAATAAAAAGTGTAAATGTATCAAATAGTAAAATTGCTGACCCCTCAAATTCAGAATTATTAACATCTCCTTGTCTCTGTGAGTAATTGAATTGTGAAATTCAACCCTGTGAATTACCTGCCTTTTAAAGGGTTAGTTCACCCAAAAATGAAAATTCTGTCATTTATTACTTACCCTCATGCCGTTTCACACCCGTAAGACCTTCGTTAATCTTCAGAACACAAATTAAGATATTTTAGTTGAAATACGATGGCTCAGTGAGGCCTCCATAGGGAGCAATGGACACTTCCTCTCTCAAGATCCATAAACGTACTAAAAACATTTAAATCAGTTCATGTGAGTACAGTGGTTCAATATTAATATTATAAAGCGACAAGAATATTTTTGGAACGCCACCGTTCGTTAACGCGAACAAATAGTGCGTGTTGACACGGTCAAAAGTCACGCGTTTCGTTTAAAGACATTTGGCCCCGTTCGCGTTCCATACACAATTGGTTGCTTAGTTCCAACACGCACGCACTCACACGCGCACGTAAAAAGTAGCCTACATTGTGTACAAATGTGTCACAGGTTTTTGAGTAATTAAGTTGGCTTGAAAAAGCCAACTTACTGTAATGCTATTTAAACTTATTAAGTTGGCTTGAAAAAGCCAACTTACTGTAATGCTATTTAAGATTATTAAGTTGGCTTGAAAAAGCCAACTTACTGAAATGCTATTTAAACTTATTATTCTTCTTCTTACCCTAAAACCGTTGACTTCTACTCCTCCTAGAGCTTTAACTCTACAACCACCAAACTCGGGTCAGACCTTCAGACTATTCTGAAGTTAGTTGCTATATCTTTTCTAACTGATCGGACTTACGGTTTTCCTAAAAATGGTAATCAAAACTCGGAAAAATCCCATTTACTTTCATTGACGGAATGTTCAAATGAGCCAAGACTTTCAAACTCCAACTGTCAAAATTCAAATTTAAACTACGGAAGCCCATTAGACTCAAAAACTCAATTAGACTCAAGTGCCCTTCTATGAACTATTTCTAATCCATTGAAACTCATTGAATCTATCTATCTATCTATCTATCTATCTATCTATCTATCTATCTATCTATCTATCTATCTATCTATCTATCTATCTATCAAACTAAATCTATCTCTCTATCTATCTCTCTATCTATCTATCTATCTATCTATCTATCTATCAAACTAAATCTATATATCTATCTATATCTATCTATCTATCAATCTATCTATCTATCTATCTATCTATCTATCTATCTATCTATCTATCTATCTATCTATCTATCTATCTATCTATCTATCTATCTATCACTCAAACCTAAACTATCTATCTAAATCTAATCTATCTATCTATCTATCTATCTATCTATCTATCTATCTATCTATCTATCTATCTATCTATCTATCTATCTATCTATCTATCTATCTATCTATCTATCTATCTATCTATCTATCTATCTATCTATCTATCATCTTTCTAATCTCTCTATCAAACTAAATCTATCTATCTATCTATCTATCATCTTTCTAATCTATCTATCTATCTATCTATCTATCTATCTATCTATCTATCTATCTATCTATCTATCTATCTATCTATCTATCTATCTATCTATCAAACTAAATCTATCTATCTATCTATCTATCTATCTATCTATCTATCTATCAAACTAAATCTATCTATCTATCTATCTATCAAACTTAATCTATCTATCTATCAAACTAAATCTATCTATCCATATTTCTAATCTATCTATCTATCTATCTATCAGACTAAATCTATTTATCTATCTATCTATCTATCTATCTATCTATCTATCTATCATCTTTCTAATCTATCTATCAAACTAAATCTATCTATCTATCTATCTATCTATCTATCTATCAAACTAAATCTATCAAACTAAATCTATCTCTCTATCTATCAAACTAAATCTATCTATCTATCTATCTATCTATCTATCTATCAAACTAAATCTATCTATCTATCAAACTAAACCTATCTATCCATATTTCTAATCTATCTATCAAACTAAATCTATCTATCTATCTATCTATCTATCTATCTATCTATCTATCTATCTATCTATCTATCTATCTATCTATCAATCATCTATCTATCTATCTATCTATCTATCTATCTATCTATCTATCTATCAAACTAAATCTATCTATTTCTATCGTTTTAATCTATCTATCTATCTATCTATCTATCTATCTATCTATCTATCTATCTATCTATCTATCATAGCAACCACCCAGATCACCCAAGCAACCACCTTGAACACCATGGCAACTGCACAGCAACCACACAGAGTACCTAGCAACCGCATAGCAACCACCCAGAACAGCATAGCAACCTCCTAGAATATCCTAGCAACCTCATAGCAATACCCTAGCAACCACCCAAAATACCTTAGCAACCGTATAACACCTTAGCAACCACCCCGAGTACCCTAACAACCGCATAGCAACACCTTAGCAACCACCCTGAGTACCCTAGCAACCGCATAGCAACCACTCCGAGTACCCTAGCAACCGCATAGCAACACCTTAGCAACCACATAGCAACACCTTAGCAACCACCCCTAGTACCCTAGCAACCACATAGCAACACCTTAGCAACCACCCCAGGTACCCTAGCAACCGCATAGCAACACCTTAGCAACCACCCCGAGTACCCTAGCAACCGCATAGCAACACCTTAGCAACCACCCCGAGTACCCTAGCAACCGCAAAGCAACACCCTAGCAACCACCCCGAGTACCCTAGCAACCGCATAGCAACACCTTAGCAACCACTCCGAGTACCCTAGCAACCGCATAGCAACACCTTAGCAACCACCCCATCTATCTATCTATCTATCTATCTATCTATCTATCTATCTATCTATCTATCTATCTATCTATCTATCAAAAGTACTAAACTAAAACTAAAACTTTCAAACTGAAAACTTTTAAAACTACTTCAAACTTTTAAAACTACTTCAAACTTTCTGGACCGGCTTTTTCAAGCCAACTTAAAGGGCATATTGCAGGTTAGAGCTTTAGTGATTCAATGTATAGAAAAATAATGTATGAAATAAATTTTCTTGAAAAAACACGCATAAATACGCTACATAGGCTTCTGGAGTCGTTTTTTGTGAGAAAATTTTACTTCCGCATATGAAAAATGCCAAATCGGACGTGACGTCAATGAAGGGAGTGTGATCAATATAAACTATAGGAAAACAATGGATTGCAATGACAGTTCGGATGCTGAGGAAATTGTAAATGCTTATTTATACTCGTATAACTAATCACAGCCATACAATTAGCCTGCTATGTGGTCAAGAGAGCAGGAAAAGGCCAGAATTAGACAGAATAACGGTCAAAAGAGACAAATTGAGCTGTTGTGTGAGGAGAAGCAGTGGAGAACAGGACAGAGGCCGGTGTTAGCTTATAGATATAACGTTAGGTAACGACATGTGCTCAGATCACAATATTGTACAGATTATTATCATGAATCAGGCAATAGCAAAGCTATTGGTCATCTAGGAGTAACTGATTACTAATAACAGAAACGAATAAACTTTGATCAAGCGTATGTCACACGTGTTAATATCCGTCCACACTAACGTTACGTGATATAGCCGTTTCTCATCACGACTGATTTGGTAGTTAGCAAATGTAATAATCAAACACAAAACTTAAAATGTGCACCGTAAGTCTTCATCGAGCTGCATCTCTGACGGATCCGTGATCATGTCTCCCGCCGGCGGCCAAACATATAGTGTTAGGCTACTGTATGTGTTTCATGTTATCCTTTATTCATTAATTCTGTGTTATGAGTTTATTCCGTGCCCATTCACTGATAGTGTGAGGATGTATATGACGCCGTGATTATGTAGTTGTGTGAACTTGAATGTATATATAAGTTTACATACATGGCATGCATGAAATTGGAGTATTTACATTACCAGCACATCATTCAAAACTGTTTTGTGTGAGTGTGAGACTATGCATGTGTACATAATTTGTATTCATCAGTGTTGAAATTGATTCAAGTAAAAACGGTGAAGAAGCATAGCGTGTGTAAGTTTATTCATTTAATATAATCATTTACAGAAGTAGGCTATTACAATGTTGAACTCCATCATATCGCCAGGATGATAATCCTCCAGTCTAAAATGAACGTGTTTTTCGACGCAGATGCAGAAGTGAAGTCCCGTCTCTTTACCTGCACAAAACAAACCCCGGCACAGAAGATAGGAGCGTAGCTTTTCTTGTTAGTAAACCTCAGTACTGCTGAAGTTTGTGCAACGTCCACAAACACAATAATTTACCATTACGATGATAAATAGAATACAAAAACTACCGCAAACACACTGATTCACGGCCGCTGTTGCTAAATACCAATATATTCTGCACTGAATCAACACAGAGCTCTGCGAACATCTCCCTGTAGTGACGTAAAATGACGCGACGCTGAAAAAAAAGCGTTTTTACAGAGACCGTCACTTTATCTACTAAATTACCTTTTTATATGGTATTTTTGTACAAGGTTATATATTCATCTCGAAAAAAAAATGTAAACCTGCAATATGCACTTTAACCCTCTGGAGTCTGAGGCTGATTTTTGACATGCCCTGACATTTGTGCTTTTTTCATTTGTTCATAAACACATTAATGACACAAGTGTCATTACACTGTATTCAGCACAAACTAGGCTACAATAATATGTGAGGAACATGTATGTACATGTTTGTGTTTTTGAAGGAGTAACGTTTATGCGTGGTTATTGAAAAAACAAAAAACTGAAGTCACTGAAATAAGGCCAAAAAAAGTATATTAAATCTGTGTTCATAAGACTTCTGGGTATTGGAGGTTGTAGACTAGAGTTTTTGCTTCAGAATTATGTAAAAATTATGCTGCCTACTCCTTCATATAAAACAATATATTGATTTAGTTTTTGTAAGTAACTTTTTGTCAAGAAACACAGTATGCGTGGAGGCGTGAATGATCATGAATAATGGGCCATTTACACCTGAGAAGACAAAAGAATCAAATAATAATGACCTGAAATGACTTGCATATTAATGAGGCCTTTCAGTCAGGTAGGGTGTGAAAAAAACCCTCTGTAATCATGTCTCAGCTCAATTTAAAATAATGGTATTCTATTATATTCTTTAAAATATAATGTATTTCTGTGATGCAGTGTCTGAACAATTATGTTACCTCTATGGCATTTCATATAGGCTTTTAGCTTAAAGCATGCACATTTGGGAGAAATATTGATGGATTCTTATATGTTTATGTGGCAAGGGGGGCGTGGTTCAGCGAACGCTGCAGCGGGGGAGAGTGTCAGGAGACGCGCGGAGGATGAGCGGGTTAAGCGCAAATAACAAACACCTGTCTCTTGTTACAGTAATTGGCGTGGAGAGAGTACTTAACGCCAGGAGGAGAAAGGAGTGAGTGAGAGAGAGAAGGACTGCTGGCTGCCACACTCCCAAGGACTGACTGGAGCGAATGGAGTGAATTCCACTGTTTATGCTGGAGATTGTTTTGTGCCTGTTTGCACACCTTTTTGTTATTGTTCTAAATAAAAGCAGCCAGCAGTCATAGCCGACCCTTGTCGTCTTCCTTCCTAAAAACTACGAACTCTGTTACACTGGTGCTGAAACCCGGGAAGGAAGACGGAAGCCGCCGCCATGCAGACGCCCTCTGCTACTGCACCATTTGCGGAGCTAATTACATCTCTCGCGGTCATGCAGCAAGAACAACATCAGGCCCTGCTGGACTTGCGTCAGGATCAAGAGAGGCGGTTCCAGGCCATCCTCCGAGTCCAGCAGGAGGACCGCGAGATGTTCCGGAGCTGGATTGACCGGGAGGTTCGGCCGGAAGCCCCGGTCCAACAAGCTGCGCCCGCCCACCTCCCTCTCAACAAAATGGGGCCTGAGGACGACCCGGAGGCATTTCTGGATCTCTTTGAGAAGACGGCAGGGATCTGTGGTTTGCCGCGGGACCAGTGGCCGATGCGCCTGGTCCCACTGCTCTCCAGGGAGTCCCAGGTAGCGGCGCAGCAGAGAACCTCCTGGATTTCGATGATCTCAAGAGGGCCATCATCCAGCGGGTCGGCCGGAGCCCCGAACAACATCGCCAGCGCTTCCGGTCTTTGGAGCTGGCAGAGGCCGGCCGGCCTTTCATGATGGCCCAACAGCTCCGGGACTCCTGCCGCAAATGGTTGCTGGCCGATGGAAGTGACGTGGAGAGCATCATCGATCGTGTGGTACTGGAGCAGTTTATCACTCGGCTTCCCAGAAGAACGGCCGAGTGGGTCCAGTGCCACCGCCGCACGTCGCTGGAGTCGGCCATCCATCTCGCAGAGGACCACATGGTGGCGTGCCCAGGGGTCGGCGAACCTCTCCCATCTGTCTCTCTCTCTCTCCTTCTCTTTCACCTCCTTCTCTCTCTCGGCCTGTCCCTCTACCTAGGTCCCGTCCACCCGGCCCACCCGCCCCCTCCCGAGGGCGGGGCGGGAATAACCAGCATTCGTACTCGGCGCCTCGAGTCCTGCCCAGGGGGGCGGGATTACCACCGGCCGGGTTGGACCCCGCTCCTGTTTCTCCGCTCTCTCCACGTCAGCCGCTTAACCCTCTCTCTGCCACTGGAGCGGCGGGGAGGTCTGGGCCGGCCTGCTGGCGTTGCGGGGACCCAGAGCATTTTGTGGACAGGTGCCCTGTTATGGAGGTGGGGACGTTGGTCCCGGTCCCGGACGTCCCACAGGCTGCCCCCGGTTAGGCTGGGTGGTACCAAATACCTGTGAGTATTAAGGGGGGGTACCTATCAGGCGTTGGTGGATTCAGGATGTAACCAAACCTCGATCCATCAAAGCTTGATACAATCTGGGGCATTGAATAATAGCCACGTGGTTAAGGTGCGGTGTGTGCACGGGGATATAGTGGAATATCCTATTGTGCCAGTCATTATTCAATTTCAGGGTCAAAAGCATAGTGTGGAGGTGGCAGTTAATCCGCACCTCCGGCATCCGTTAATTTTGGGGGACCAATTGGCCAGCATTCACAGAATTATTGGGGGCTTTATGTACGGATGCTTCTTGGGAGAAAAATGCAGCGGTGGGGAACGCGAGTGTGCAGGCGGGAGAGACTGAACCGGGACCACTGGGTACTGCCTCAGGGGAAAAGAGCGAAATCGAGAGACTGATTTTCTCGGAGCGCGATGATTTTCCTCTGGAGCAGTCTCAGGATGAGACGCTGAAACGTGCGTTTGAACAGGTCAGTACCATCGACGGCCAGCCTCTCCATCCTGGACAACCGCTTACCTATCCATATTTTGCAATTATTAAAAATAGGTTGTATCGAGTGACCCAAGACGCTCAGACAAAAGAAGATACAACCCAGTTATTAGTTCCCAGAAGCCGCCGGGAAATGCTTTTTCAGGCGGCTCATTCTAATCCAATGGCTGGTCATTTAGGACAGGGAACAACACTGAATCACCTCATGACCCGTTTTTTTTGGCCGGGCATTCACGAGAATGTGCGCAGGTGGTGCGCGGCTTGTCGTGAATGTCAGTTGGTAAACCCACCGGCCACCCCAAAAGTGCCTTTGCGCACCCTTCCATTAATGCAGGTCCCCTTCGAAAGAATTGCCATGGACCTCATCGGGCCATTAGAGCGATCAGCACGAGGACATCGTTTTGCATTGGTCATTGTGGATTATGCAACACGATATCCAGAAGCAGTGGCTCTCCGCAACATTTCCGCTAAGAGTGTTGCTGACGCACTGTTTTCTTTAATCTCCCGAGTGGGGATTCCTAAGGAAATCCTCACTGATCAGGGCACGGTGTTTATGTCACGGACGTTACGCGAACTTTACGAATTATTGGGCATTAAATCGATTCGGACCAGCGTCTTTCACCCACAAACGGACGGGCTGGTCGAACGTTTTAATCGCACGCTTAAGACAATGATTCGTAAATTCGTTCAGGAAGACGCCAAAAATTGGGATAGATGGTTGGAACCCCTGTTGTTCGCTGTGCGAGAGGTCCCGCAAGCCTCCACGGGGTTTTCCCCCTTCGAGCTTCTCTATGGTCGTCAGCCCAGAGGGGTGTTAGACGTCATAAGGGAGGCTTGGGAGGACGGACCTTCTCAATCTAAAAACGAAATTCAATATGTGCTGGACCTGAGAACAAAACTCCACACGTTGGGGCGGCTATCTATGGAGAATTTGTTGCAGGCCCAGGACAAACAGAGCCGGCTGTATAACAGGGGGACCAATCTGCGTAAATTTGCACCGGAAGATAAAGTGCTTGTATTACTCCCAACGTCAAGTTCAAAATTGCTTGCAAAGTGGCAAGGACCGTTTGAGGTCACACGGCAAGTTGGATAGCTCGATTATGAGGTAATACGCTCAGATAGGAGAGGAGCACGTCAAATTTATCACCTCAATCTCCTGAAAAAATGGAATGAGGGGGAATCAGTGATGCTGGCGACGGTGATTAGCGGGAGGATGATCTCGGGCCAGAGGCGAATATAAAAAAACAATCTCTCGCACTGGCCCCAGGGGAGATCACCTCTCGCCCTCCCAGCTCATTGATCTAACCAAATTACAGGCAGAGTTTGCTGACGTGTTTTCTCCCCTACCTGGCCGTACAAACCTCATTCAGCACCATATCGAGACAGAGCCGGGCGTGGTGGTTCGCAGCCGGCCGTATCGCTTGCCTGAACACAAGAAAAAAGTAGTTCAGGAAGAATTAGGTGCGATGCTTGAGATGGGAGTAATAGAAGAATCCAACAGTAACTGGGCGAGCCCGATAGTTTTGGTTCCTAAGACGGACGGCTCGGTCCGATTCTGTGTGGATTTTCGCAAGGTGAATGCTGTGTCGAAATTCGACGCATATCCAATGCCACGGGTTGAAGAATTGCTTGACCGGCTTGGTACGGCTCGTTTTTATTCGACACTGGACTTAACAAAGGGTTATTGGCAGATCCCCTTATCTCCGTTATCCCGAGAAAAAACAGCTTTCATGACGCCGTTTGGATTACACCAATTTGTTACACTTCCGTTCGGGCTGTTCGGGGCACCGGCTACCTTTCAGCGGCTGATGGACAGGGTTTTACGGCCCCATGCTGCATATGCGGCTGCCTATCTGGATGATATCATCATATTCAGTAATGACTGGCAGCGGCATATGCAGCATTTGAGGGCGGTCTTGAAGTCGCTGAGGGGAGCCGGGCTCACGGCCAACCCGAATAAGTGTGCAATTGGGCGCATGGAAGTAAAGTATCTGGGTTTCCACTTGGGGCATGGACAGGTGCGTCCCCAAATTGATAAGACTGCAGCAGCTGCGACCTGTCCGCGCCCTAAGACCAAAAAGGAGGTGAGACAGTTCTTGGGGCTGGCGGGATATTATAGAAGGTTTGTGCCTAATTATTCGGACCTCACCAGCCCCTTGACTGATCTTACTAAAAAGGAGGCACCAGATACGGTCCAGTGGACGGAGCTGTGCCAGCAGGCCTTTACCCAAGTAAAGGCTGCTCTGTGTGGCGGGCCGTTGCTTCACTCTCCTGATTTCTCTCTCCCATTTTTGTTGCAGACTGACACGTCGGACCGAGGGCTGGGTGCTGTCCTGTCTCAGGAGATAGAGGGTGAGGAGCGGCCGGTGCTGTACATTAGTCGTAAGCTCTCTAAGAGAGAGACTTAGTACAGCACGGTGGAGAAGGAGTGTTTTGGCCATCAGGTGGGCTGTCCTCACCCTCCGCTATTATCTCCTGGGACGGGAATTCACCCTCTGTTCGGACCACGCCACTCTGCAGTGGCTCCACTGCATGAAGGATACCAACGTGCGGATCACTCGTTGGTTTACAGCCTTTTAAATTCAAGGTGGTCCACAGGCCGGGTGTTCAGATGGCTGTGGCCGATTTCCTCTCCAGAAATGGGGGGGGAGGGGCTGCAGGCCGGATGGCTCCCCGGCCTGAGTCGAGCGGTGGGGGTATGTGGCAAGGGGGGCGTGGTTCAGCGAACGCTGCAGCGGGGGAGAGTGTCAGGAGACGCGCGGAGGATGAGCGGGTTAAGCGCAAATAACAAACACCTGTCACTTGTTACAGTAATTGGCGTGGAGAGAGTACTTAACGCCAGGAGGAGACAGGAGTGAGTGAGAGAGAGAAGGACTGCTGGCTGCCACACTCCCAAGGACTGACTGGGGCGAACGGAGTGAATTCCACTGTTTATGCTGGAGATTGTTTTGTGCCTGTTTGCACATCTTTTTGTTATTATTCTAAATAAAAGCAGCCAGCAGTCATAGCCGACCCTTGTCGTCTTCCTTCCTAAAAACTAAGAACTCTGTTACAGTTTATGTCAAATTTCTATACAGAGGAGTAATATTTATTCTATATTTATTCTATATATCATCACTATGAGTGCTGGATACAATTCATACTTGCAGCCGGAGGGCGCTCTCTGTACACCTTTAGGCCACAAATCCATATAAAGAAGAAGAAGAACCAGGAACTAACTGCATGTCTTCTAGAGTTCGCTAACCATGGCTTTAACATCCAGATAAACACTTTTCAAGACAATAAATACACGATTGAGACGATGTATGCATGTATTGCTTCTGAATTTGCATCTGAATAGCGATCGCTCCGTGGGCGTGGCCGCATTAGCGGATAATGAGAGACATGGCTTCTGACATGGCTCTCTTTTCATACAGATTACATAAACACAAAATGTTTGTTTAAAACCTGACGTTTCAACGTTTCTTTAGACATAAGTTTAATTTTTTTGTCATTCGTATTCACTAAGTTACAGTTCATTTTCTGAGAACTATCAGATTCGACTTTGTTCAGAGGGAGACGAGAGATCACGCATCATGTTAGTTTTCTTTATTTTACAAAAAACACAGCATTTTGTTTTTACTCTGAGTGTACACAAATGAAAGAAGATATTCAACAGATTAAAATGGTGTATAACTCTTAATTGTATGTGCAACATTGACGGAGTATTTTGAGTCTCTTTCACACTGGTAAGAAAAAAAACGCGGTGGTATCGCCGGCGATACCCTCAGACCTCAGAGTGTTAACCCTCTACCACATAGTGTTGCCATATGGCAACATACTCTTTGTGTTCATTTCCTTGCCACTGTCTCTTTAAGAGAACATTCTAGTTTTTTTTGTTGGTAAGAGAAGACCTTAGTTTAGCCAATGATTTGCTTTGGTTAAGTCACATGACATGCAAATTTTTTCTGTGACGTGATATCTGACAGACTGCTGTCTCTTGTCGGTAGTTGCTGAAAACAAACTAAAACGTCAGTAACAAACAAGGACCCGCCCATGTCACATTCACAAAAAAAATGTTAACATCATCTCAGGTAAGGTATGATGACATATTCACCACTCAAAAAAGTTTTTATGAAATTAGTTTTTGGTAAATCGAGAAAATGTCTGTGTTGCCATATGGCAACACTGCGCAATAATGGAATGACATTATTATAATAGGTTAGCTAGCTTGCAAAAGTTAGCTGCAGTCTGTTAAGCTATAACAATAAAAACATTAATGCTAGTGATATAATGTTGATTAGTCATATGTTAAGGACTGCCATGGCATTTGTATTATGGATTAAATCAACATCAGAGATCTGCCATCACAGCCAGTATACTGGCCCAGACCTACCACTGGCCTACCATTGTGTCTCAAAAAGGCAGGTGTAAGTGGATGTAAGTGTATTGTTAGGGTGAAGAGCACCAAATGTGATCTCTACATGTGTCTCATGGGGTTCATGTTCATAACCTTCCTCTCATAAGATTGTGTAATGTTGAATTTTCATGAACTGCAATGTTTTTGGTTTTATGTCAATGTTTTATGATACATGATGAACAGTATTAGATTTGTTTTTAACTGTCTACATTTGCAATTTAAATAATATTCATGAAAAATGTAATGAAATTTAAAGAATATAAAGCATTATTCAGCAAAAGAGAATGGAGAAGCACAAGATGTTGGAAAATAGTTATAAGGTATTGTTTATAATTACTGCTAAAGCTTATAATAGCACCAATTGATTCAATACAAACAACATTTCTGAGGAAAAATATTAACTATATACACTTACACTTATTCTAAGTTATTTCCACTATTGTACGTTGTTGCCATATGGCAACATATCATAAAGTACCATAAAATAATATTTTTTCCAATTTTTTTTTTACAGCACTTTAAGTTAAGCCATTCTAAGAAAAGAAAAAGAGTCAAATATTTTTTTTTATAGATTTATCATAATGCGTGCGGTAGAGGGTTAAAGTTTGTCTTCAAACTTTTTTATCTAGTTAAGTTGGCTTGAAAAAGCCAACTTATTGATATTCTATTTAAGCTTATTAAGTTGGCTTGAAAGAGCCAACTTACTGATCTACTATTTAAGATTATTATTAGTAGTGCTTGCCAAAGGCAAAGCATCACTATTATTATTGCTCATACTTATTATTAATGGTGCTTGCCAAAGGCAAAGCTCCATTCTTATTCTCCTGCATACTTATTATTATTATTATTATTATTATTAGTGGTGCTTGCCAAAGGCAAAGCATCACTATTATTATTGCTCATACTTATTATTAATGGTGCTTGCCAAAGGCAAAGCTCCATTCTTATTCTCCTGCATACTTATTAAGTTGGCTTGAAAAAGCCAACTTACTGTAATCCTATTTAAACTTATTATTATTATTAAGTTGGCTTGAAAAAGCCAACTTACTGTAATCCTATTTAAACTTATTAAGTTGGCTTGAAAAAGCCAACTTACTGTAATCCTATTTAAACTTATTATTAAGTTGGCTTGAAAAAGCCAACTTACTGTAATCCTATTTAAACTTATTATTATTATTAAGTTGGCTTGAAAAAGCCAACATATTGATCTACGTCTTAAGCTTATTATTATTATTATTAAGTTGGCTTTGAAAAAGCCAACTTACTGATCTACGTCTTAAGCTTATTATTATTATTATTATTATTATTATTATTATTATTAAGTTGGCTTGAAAAAGCCAACTTACTTTAATCCTATTTAAACTTATTATTAAGTTGGCTTGAAAAAGCCAACTTACTGTAATCCTATTTAAACTTATTATTATTATTATTAATGGTGCTTGCCTCTGGCAAAGCTCCATTCTTATTCTCCTGCATACTTATTAAGTTGGCTTGAAAAAGCCAACTTACTGTAATCCTATTTAAACTTATTATTATTATTATTATTAATGGTGCTTGCCAAAGGCAAAGCTCCATTCTTAATCTTCTGCATACTTATTAATGGTGCTTGCCAAAGGCAAAGCTCCATTCTTATTCTTCCGCATACTTATTATTATTATTATTATTATTCCACACAAAATTTTGGCACGCTACTCCTCCCGCAGCTTTTGTCACAGACCCACGAATTAGGTGTCAAATTGTGCGGATTATTCGGGAATGGTGTGCTATGACTTTTATAAGCGATCGGGTGTACGATGTTCGTCTGGCGGGCGAAAAATCGGGCGAAAAATCCCATAGACTTAACATTGCGACGAACTTTGACGAGTCATAGCTCCTAACGAGGATTTCGTAGAAACATGTGAGTTACCACATTTGTAGAGGCTGATAGGCTCTCTCAGACCATACCTCAAAATGGGGTGTAAGTTGTACCCCTGGGGCGCTAGAGCTGCCCAAATTTCCCCATAGACATACTATGGTGAAGCCGTGCCCATGAACCAGGAAGTACTGTGTTTTTCCTACTATGGGAAAGTACATAGGGATTTTGTATTGAACATAACTCTGGATCACAATGTCATAGAGACAAGGGGGTGGGCTTATTTTACTCAGGCAACCAATCAGTCTCTCAGGATCATTGTGAAGCTATCAAGCCACGCCCTAGCAACCATATAGAGCACCTTAGTAACAAGCTCCATAGACTTCCATTGAAAAAGATAAAATTAATATCTTTGGATAGGAGTGTCGTACAAACATGAGGGTGGGCTCATTTGACTCGAGGCAGAAAACCACCAATCACAAATCACCTTAAAGACATCATAGCCACGCCTTAGCAACCATTTAGAGCACCCTAGCAACCCAAATCATAGGCAGATATCTTCAAATCTGAATATCATAGAGGCATGGGGGTTGGTTTATATCATTCATACTGGCAAGCAGCCTTTGGTTTATCATAACTGGCAGCTGCCAAGCCACTCCCTAGCAACCAAACAGAGTACCCTAGCAACCGTTTAACAAGATCTATATCTCTGCATCAGAACATCGTAAATACATGGGGGTTGGTTTATATTGTCAAGCAGCCTTTGGAGTATCATCATTGGTAGCTGCCAAGCCACTCCCTAGCAACCAAACAGAGTACCCTAGCAACCGTTTAGAAAGATCTATATCTCTGCATCAGAGCATCATAGAGACATGGCGGTTGGCTCTTTTGACTTATGCTAGCAAACTGGACTTCCAACATGCTACACATGCTAGCGGTGAATAGCTACATGCTAATAGTGATTAGCTAAGTGCTAAAGTGGGCTAAGAACATGCTAAGAACTCTAAAGAAACTTCATAGTAACTATCTGTGACAACTACCAACCACCTAGTAACACCATAGCAACCACCCAGGTTACCATAGCAACCGCCTACCAACCATCCAGAACACCATAGCAACCACCTAGCAACACCGTAGTGACCACCCCAGGTACCTTAGCAACTGCCTAGCAACACCCTAGCAACCACCCAGGTTACCATAGCAACCGCCTAGCAACCACCCATAACACCCTAGCAACCGCCTAGCAACACCATAGTGACCACCCCAGGTACCTTAGCAACTGCCTAGCAACACCCTAGCAACCACCTGGGTTACCATAGCAACTGCCTAGCAACCACCCAGAACACCCTAGCAACCGCCTAGCAACACCATAGTGACCACCCCAGGTACCTTAGTAACTGCCTAGCAACACCCTAGCAACCACCTGGGTTACCATAGCAACCGCCTAGCAACCACCCAGAACACCCTAGCAACCGCCTAGCAACACCATAGTGACCACCCCAGGTACCTTAGCAACTGCCTAGCAACACCCTAGCAACCACCTGGGTTACCATAGCAACCACCTAGCAACCACCCAGAACACCCTAGCAACCGCCTAGCAACACCATAGTGACCACCCCAGGTACCTTAGCAACTGCCTAGCAACACCCTAGCAACCACTCAGGTTACCATAGCAACCGCCTAGTAACCATCCAGAACACCCTAGCAACCACCTAGCAACACCTTAGCAACCACTCCAAGTACCTTAGCAACTGCCTAGCAACACCCTAGCAACCACCCAGGTTACCATAGCAACCACCTAGCAACCACCCAGAACACCCTAGCAACCGCCTAGCAACACCTTAGCAACCACCCCAAGCACCTTAGCAACCGCCTAGCAACCGAGTGCCGATTTTGCCACTGCAAGCACCATTCACATTTTCTTCAGGAAATGTACATTCTAGTATTGTAATTACTATTCACCTGAACAAAACTTTGGCGCGTAACTCGTCCCGCACCGTTTGTCATAGACCCATGAATGAGGTGTCAAATCGACTGGCTTATTGAGGAGAGGTGTGCTATGACTTTTCTAAGCGATCGGGTGTACGATGTTCACACAGCGTACGAAAAAACGGCTGAAAAAACTCCCATAGACTTAACATGGGGGCCAAATCTGTGAGATCATATCTTTGGTTTAGAAGATCATAGAGACTTGGGGCTGGGCTCTTTTGACTCGGCCTATCAAGCCGCCAATAAGTAGTGACTTCATGGCCACGCCCTAGCAACCAATTACAGCACCCTAGCAACCGAGTGGTGAATTTTGCCACTGCAAGCACCATTCACATTTTCTTCAGGAAATGTACATTCTAGTTAATGGTGCTTGCCAAAGGCAAAGCTCCATTCTTAATCTTCTGCATACTTATTAATGGTGCTTGCCAAAGGCAAAGCTCCATTCTTATTCTTCTGCATACTTATTCTTCTTCTTCTTCTTCTTCCACTTTTTTTTCTGCGCGCTACTCCTCCCGCAGTTTTTGTCCTAGACCCATGAATGAGGTGTCAAATCGACCGGCTCATTGAGGAGAGGTGTGCTATGACTTTTATAAGCGATCGGGTGTACGATGTTCGTCCGGCGGGCGAAAAAGTAGCGAAAAAAATCCCATAGACTTTGCATTGGGACAAACTTTGACAAGTAATAGCTCCTAACGAGAATTTCATAGAAACATGTGGGTTACCACGTTTGAAGAGCCTGATAGGCTCTCTCAGACCATACCTCAAAATGGGGTGTAAGTTGTACCCCTGGGGCGCAAGAGCTGCCCAAAGTTGCCCCATAGACATACTATGGTGAAGCCGTGCCCATGAACCAGGAAGTACTGTGTTTTTCCTACTATGGGAAATTACATAGGGATTTTGTATTGAACATAACTCTGGATCACAATGTCATAGAGACAAGGGGGTGGGCTCATTTTACTCAGGCAACCAATCAGTCTCTCAGGATCATTGTGAAGCTATCAAGCCACGCCCTAGCAACCATATAGAGCACCATAGCAACAAGTTCCATAGACTTCCATTGAAAAAGATCAAAGGAATATCTTTGGATAGGAGTGTCATAGAAACATGAGGGTGGGCTCATTTGACTCGGGGCAGCAAACGGCCAATCACGAATCACCTTAAACACTTCATTGCCACGCCCTAGCAACCATTTAGAGCACCCTAGCAACCCAAAGCAAAGAGGGATATCTTCAAATCTGAATATCATAGAGGCATGGGGGTTGGTTTATATCATTCATACTGGCAAGCAGCCTTTGGTTTATCATAACTGGCAGCTGCCAAGCCACTCCCTAGCAACCAAACAGAGTACCCTAGTAACCGTTTAGAAGATCTATATCTCTGCATCAGAACATCGTAAAGACATGGGGGTTGGTTTATATTGTCAAGCAGCCTTTGGAGTATCATCATTGGCAGCTGCCAAGCCACTCCCTAGCAACCAAACAGAGTACCCTAGCAACCGTTTAGCAAGATCTATATCTCTGCATCAGAGCATCATAGAGACATGGGGGTTGGCTCTTTTGACTCATGCTAGCAAACTGGACTACCAACATGCTACACATGCTAGCGGTGAATAGCTACATGCTAATAGTGATTAGCTAAGTGCTAAAGTGGGCTAAGAACTCTATAGGAACTTCATAGTAACTATCTGTGACAACTACCAACCACCTAGTAACACCCTAGCAACCACCCAGGTTACCATAGCAACCGCCTAGCAACCACCCAGAACACCCTAGCAACCGTCTAGCAACACCATAGTGACCACCCCAGGTACCTTAGCAACTGCCTAGCAACACCCTAGCAACCACCCGGGTTACCATAGCAACCGCCTAGCAACCATCCAGAACACCCTAGCAACCGCCTAGCAACACCGTAGTGACCACCCCAGGTACCTTAGCAACTGCTTAGCAACTGCCTAGCAACACCCTAGCAACCACCCAGGTTACCATAGCAACCGCCTAGCAACCACCCAGAACACCCTAGCAACCGCCTAGCAACACCATAGTGACCACCCCAGGTACCTTAGCAACTGCCTAGCAACACCCTAGCAACCACCCGGGTTACTATAGCAACCGCCTAGCAACCATCCAGAACACCCTAGCAACCACCTAGCAACACCGTAGTGACAACCCCAGGTACCTTAGCAACTGCCTAGCAACACCCTAACAACCACCTGGGTTACCATAGCAACCGCCTAGCAACCACCCAGAACACCCTAGCAACCGCCTATCAACACCATAGTGACCACCCCAGGTACCTTAGCAACTGCCTAGCAACACCCTAGCAACCACCCAGGTTACCATAGCAACCGCATCGCAACCACCCAGAACACCCTAGCAACCGCCTAGCAACACCTTAGCAACCACTCCAAGTACCTTAGCAACTGCCCAGCAACACCCTAGCAACCACTCAGGTTACCATAGCAACCACCTAGCAACCACCCAGAACACCCTAGCAACCGCTCCAAGTACCTTAGCAACTGCCCAGCAACACCCTAGCAACCACTCAGGTTACCATAGCAACCGCCTAGTAACCATCCAGAACACCCTAGCAACCACCTAGCAACACCTTAGCAACCACTCCAAGTACCTTAGCAACTGCCTAGCAACACCCTAGCAACCACCCAGGTTACCATAGCAACCACCTAGCAACCACCCAGAACACCCTAGCAACACCTTAGCAACTGCCCAAGTACCTTAGCAACCGCCTAGCAACCACACAGAACACCCTAGCAACCACCTAGCAACACCTTAGCAACCACCCCAAGTACCTTAGCAACCGCCTAGCAACCGAGTGCCGAGTTTTGCCACTGCAAGCACCATTCACATTTTCTTCAGGAAATGTACATTCTAGTTATTCTTCTTCTTCTTCTTCTTCTTCCACTTTTTTTTCTGCGCGCTACTCCTCCCGCAGTTTTCGTCCTAGACCAATGAATGAGGTGTCAAATCGACCGGCTCATTGAGGAGAGGTGTGCTATGACTTTTATAAGCGATCGAGTTTACGATGTTCGTTCTGCGGGCGAAAAAGTAGCGAAAAAAATCCCATAGACTTTGCATTGTGACAAACTTTGACGAGTCATAGCTCCTAACGAGAATTTCGTAGAAACATGTGGGTCACCACGATTGAAGGGGCTGACAGGCTCTGTCAGACCATAGCTCAAAATGGGGTGTAAGTTGTACCCCTGGGGCACAAGAGCTGCCCAAAGTTGCCCCATAGACATACTATGGTGAAGCCGTGCCCATGAACCAGGAAGTACTGTGTTTTTCCTACTATGGGAAATTACATAGGGATTTTGTATTGAACATAGCTCTGGATCACAATGACATAGAGACAAGGGGGTGGGCTCATTTCACTCAGGTGACCAATCAGTCTCTCAGGATCATTATGAAGCTATCAAGCCACGCCCTAGCAACCATATAGAGCACCATAGCAACAAGTTCCATAGACTTCCATTGAAAAAGATCAAAAGAATATCTTTGGATAGAAGTGTCATAGAAACATGAGGGTGGGCTCATTTGACTCGGGGCAGCAAACGTCCAATCACGAATCACCTTCAAGACTTCATAACCACGCCCTAGCAACCATTTAGAGCACCTTAGCAACCAAAAGCATAAAGGGATATCTTCAAATCTGAATATCATAGAGGCATGGGGGTTGGTTTATATCATTCATACTGGCAAGCAGCCTTTGGTGTATCATTACTAGCAGCTGCCAAGCCACTCCCTAGCAACCAAACAGAGTACCCTAGCAACCGTTTAGCAAGACTTATATCTCTGCATCAGAACATCATACAGACATAGGGGTTGGCTTATATTGTCAAGTAGCCTTTGGAGTATCATCATTGGCAGCTTACAAGCCACTCCCTAGCAACCAAACAGAGTACCCTAGCAACCGTTTAGCGAAACCTATATCTCTGCATCAGAGCATCATAGAGACATGGCGGTTAGTTTATATTGTCAAGCAGCCTTTGCAGTATCATCATTGGTAGCTGCCAAACCACTCCCTAGCAACCAAACAGAGTACCCTAGCAACCGTTTAGCAAGATCTATATCTCTGCATCAGAACATCGTAAAGACATGGGGGTTGGTTTATATTGTCAAGCAGCCTTTGGAGTATCATCATTGGCAACTGCCAAGCCACTCCCTAGCAACCAAACAGAGTACCCTAGCAACCATTTAGCGATGCCTATATCTCTGCATCAGAACATCGTAGAGACATGGGGGTTGGCTTTTTTGACTCATGCTAGCAAACTGGACTTCCAACATGCTACACATGGTAGTAGTGAATAGCTACATGCTAATAGTGATTAGCTTAGGGTTTAAACATGACACAAACTAGTAAAAATGTGTTAGCAGCATGCTGGTAGCATGCTAATTGTGTTAGCATCATGCTAGCAGCATGCTAATCATGTTAGCATCATGCTAGCAAACATGCTAATCATGTTAGCATCTTGTTAAAAACATGCTAGCAACATGGTAATCATGCTAGCATCACGCTAGCATTATGCTAATCATGTTAACATTATGCTATTATAATGCTAACATGATTAGCATCTTGTTAAAATAATGCTTGCAACATGGTAATTGTCACGATTGCGCAGGCATGAAACAGAATGAGAATCCAAATGCAAGCACCAACGTTTAATAACAAAAGGATAATCCATAAACAGGAGTAAGTCACAGACAGCAGACGAGAGCAACGGCAAGAACACACTCACAAATGCGACGACCGACAAACAACAATTGAAGCATAAAGGTTTAAATAGACACGTTAACAATGGGCTGATAAGGGACAGGTGTTGGTGATATGATGTCATAGTAACTAATGAGGGTAACTATAGCGACACACGAGGTACAGGCAAAACAAAAACCAAAACACAGAAAATAGAGATTGAAACAAAGAAAACCAAGATTACACTTCAACATAAAAGTCCTACAAAACACAAAACACCGGGATCATGACATAGCCCCCCCTCAAAGGTGCGGCTTCCAGACGCACCTATAAACGAGAGATCCAGGAGAGCGGTGGAGCGGAGGCGGACTCTGAGGCGAGATGGAGGGCCTGGACCATGGAGTTGAGGAATGATTAGAAACACAAGTGTTAAAGGAAACCGAAGCAAAACAGGCAGTAAAGGTGGCCGGAGCGGCGCCAGCTGAGTAGGCGGCCAAGATGGCGCAGACCGGACCGAGTGCGTAGCGGCCGGCGGGCCTGGGCTTGAGTGCGTAGCGGCCGGCGGGCCTGGGCTTGAGTGCGTAGCGGCCGGCGGGCCTGGGCTTGAGTGCGTAGCGGCCGGCGGGCCTGGACTTGAGTGCGTAGTAACTGACAAAATTGCGTGCGAAGCGGCCGACGGGCTTGAGAGCGGAGCGGTCGACGGGGCAAATGGCTGCTCTGAGACGGCAGCAGGCCATTCTGGAACAACAGCGGACTGCTCTGGGACAACAGCGGACTGCTCTGGGACAACAGCGGACTCGAACTGGCAGGCTGCTTCCAAGACCATAGAGCTCGAGTACATCCTCCACGCACGCATGACGGCCAAGACATAAAAGGTAAAAACAGCCCTCTTGACCATGATAGAACTGACAAGGAGAGATGGCTGCTCTGGAACAACGGGGACGTGACGTGACTCTGGGTGAACAGCGAAGACGTAGCGTTGCTCTGGGCGATCAGCGGAGACGTAGCGTTGCTCTGGGCGATCAGCGGAGACGTAGCGTTGCTCTGGGCGATCAGCGGAGACGTAGCGTTGCTCTGGGCGATCAGCGGAGACGTGGCGTGACTCTGGGCGATCAGCGGAGACGTAGCGTTGCTCTGGGCAATCAGCGGAGATGTGGCGTGACTCTGGGCGATCAGCGGAGACGTAGCGTTGCTCTGGGCGATCAGCGGAGACGTAGCGTTGCTCTGGGCGATCAACGAAGGCGTGACGTGACTCTTCCACGACCCCGACAGTAAATGCCGAGCCGCTCAACTGTAATGCCAAGTCAATATAATATTCAAGAGTCCAGCTAGGGTGATGCAATGGCACAAGAGATTTGAGTGGCTCAGATAACCCTCCTCGAAAGAATATCATTAAGCATAAATTGTCCATACGAGTCAAGTGAGCCACCTCTACAAAGTCCCTCACGTAATCCTCAATAGACAAATCTCCTTGACGGAGACGCAAAATTTGTGCTGCTGGATTCATGGTCGGTCGGTCGTTCTGTCACGATTGCGCAGGCATGAAACAGAATGAGAATCCAAATGCAAGCACCAACGTTTAATAACAAATGGATAATCCATAAACAGGAGTAAGTCACAGACAGCAGACGAGAGCAACGGCAAGAACACACTCACAAATGCGATGACCGACAAACAACAATTGAAGCATAAAGGTTTAAATAGACACGTTAACAATGGGCTGATAAGGGACAGGTGTTGGTGATATGATGTCATAGTAACTAATGAGGGTAACTATAGCGACACACGAGGTACAGGCAAAACAAAAACCAAAACACAGAAAATAGAGATTGAAACAAAGAAAACCAAGATTACACTTCAACATAAAAGTCCTACAAAACACAAAACACCGGGATCATGACAGTAATCATGCTAGCATCATGCTAGCATAATGCTAATCATGTTAGCATGTTGCTAGCATTATGCTAACATGATTAGCATCTTGTTTAAAACATGTTAGCAGCATGCTAAGGGTGTTAGCATCATGGTAGCAACATTATGTTAGCAGCATTATGTTAGCAAAACACGCTAACATGATTAGCATCTTGTTAAAATAATGCTAGCAACGTGGTAATCATGCTAGCATCATGCTAGCATTATGCTAATCATGTTAGCATTTTGCTAGCATTATGCTAACATGATTAGCATCTTGTTTAAAACATGCTAGCAGCATGCTAAGGGTGTTAGCATCATGCTAGCAAACATGCTAATCATGTTAGCATCTTGCTAAAAACATCCTAGCAGGATGGTAATTATGTTAGCATAATGCTAATCAAGAGTGCCGGATTTTGCCACTGCAAGCACCATTCACATTTTCTAATGTGTGTAACTCGTCCCGCACCGTTTGTCGTAGACCCACGAACGAGGTGTCAAATCGACCGGTTTATTGAGGAGAGGTGTGCTATGACTTTTCAAAGCGATCAGGTGTACGGTGTTCACACAGCGGACGAAAAATCGGCTGAAAAAAGTCCCATAGACTTAACATTGGGACAAAATCTGTGAGATCATATCTTTGGTTTAAAAGGTCATAGAGACTTGGGGCTGGGCTCTTTTGACTCAGCAATCCAAGCAGTACATAGCAGTTTGTAGCCACGACCTAGCAACCAATTACAGCATCCTAGCAACCGAGTGGTGAATTTTGCCACTGCAAGCACCATTCACATTTTCTTCAGGAAATGTACATTCTAGTATTGTAATTATTATTCACCTGAACAAAACTTTGGCGCGTAACTCGTCCCGCACCGTTTGTCGTAGACCCACGAATGAGGTGTCAAATCGACCGGCTTATTGAGGAGAGGTGTGCTATGACTTTTCTAAGCGATCGGGTGTACGATGTTCGCACAGCGTACGAAAAAACGGCTGAAAAAACTCTCATAGACTTAACATGGGGGCCAAATCTGTGAGATCATATCTTTGGTTTAGAAGGTCATAGAGACTTGGGGCTGGGCTCTTTTGACTCAGCAATCCAATGAGTAGTGACACAGCAGCTTCATAGCCACGACCTAGCAACCAATTACAGCATCCTAGCAACCGGGTGCCGAATTTTGCCACTGCAAGCACCATTCACATTTTCTTCAGGAAATGTACATTCTAGTTAATGGTGCTTGCCAAAGGCAAAGCTCCATTCTTATTCTCCTGCATACTTATTAATGGTGCTTGCCAAAGGCAAAGCTCCATTCTTATTCTCCTGCATACTTATTCTTCTTCTTCTTCTTCTTCCACTTTTTTTTCTGCGCGCTACTCCTCCTGCAGCGTTTGTCCTAGACCCATGAATGAGGTGTCAAATCGACCGGCTCATTGAGGAGAGGTGTGCTATGACTTTTATAAGCGATTGGACCAACGATGTTCGCACAGCGGACGAAAAAGCGGCCAAAAAAGTCCCATTGACTTACATTGAAAAATTCAAATTCACGAACATTCCGTCTCTCTCAACTGTCACTTTCTCACACACACTCACACACGCAGGCCCTTAGAACCCTTTCTCTCACACTGACGCACACACTCATTTTCTTCCACTTTTATTTCTGCGCGCTACTCCTCCCGCAGCGTTTGTCCTAGACCCATGAATGAGAAGTCAAATCGACCGGCTCATTGAGGAGAGGTGTGCTATGACTTTTATAAGCGATCGGACCAACGATGTTCACACAGTAGATGAAAAAGCGGCCAAAAAAGTCCCATAGACTTACGTTGAAAAATTTAAATTCATGAACATTCCGTCTCTCTCAACTGTCACTTTCACACTCACACACGCATGCAGGCCCTTAGAAGCCTTTCTCTCACACTCACACACACTCATTTGACTTCTGATCAAGCAGCCAATAGGTAATGACCTCAAATCTTCATCATAGCCACACCCTAGCAACCACTTAGAGCACACTAGCAACCACTCCATGGACTCAAAATGGAGGGTGTAAAAAAAATTTTAAATATTGATAAAAAAAAAAACCTTAAAAGTTGTTCAAAAGAAGTCCTTGGCAATCCTGATGATTTTTGACATAAAATTAAAATCGATAATTTTGACCCATACAATGTATTGTTGGCTATTTCTACAAATATACCCGTGTGACTTAAGGCTGGTTTTGTGGTCCAGGTGTAAACAGGTGTATATGTTTGCTTCATTACTGATGATTGACAAGAATATTAATTTTTATACATATATGCATACTTTATATTAATAATAGAGATGTTAAACCAGGGCTTAATGCTTTGAAAAAATGAGGAGCGTGTTTAGAAACTTTATGGGTGCAATGAAAACTTGGCAAAATATGTGTCTTTCTTTAACTATTTCTTAATATATATATACACACTCACACACACTATAATAAACAGATCTTGCCATGCTAGTAGGTGGTATTATTATAGTTTTCATTAATATTTTGAATTCAGTCTGCTTTCATTTTAATTTTAAAAGTTTTAGTAATTTTGTTGTTCTTGCCATTTTTATATTTTTGTTGTTATTTTTAAACGTCTGTTTAGTTCTTTATTAATTTTTATTTCAGTTTCCATTTAGTACATCAGGTTAATTAAACTAAATAACCGGTTATTTTCAATTACAAATAAATATAAGAAATGTACGTTTTATTCAGTTAACATTTATTTCAAGTAATGAAAAATGTTTTTTTCATGATTATAGATTTTGTTAGTCTTTCCTTCCTGTGATGGGGCATCCCAGACAGAAGCTAGAAGTTTACTTTAAATTAATTATGCATTAAATTTAAATTAGATTAAATAAGGTTTGTGTAACTGGGGTGGAAATTGGACACATTGCGTGACTTTTACTCATAAACAAGCCCGAAATGCACCGGGACACTTATTTTGAAATGTCTAAAGCTTTATTTTTTCAGACCGCTCATTCAAATTCAAATGAGGGAGATAAAATATGCATTCTACATTCATACAACATATTAAAATATAAACATTGTAATGTAAACATTGTCATAATTAATCAGCATTTAGTTCATATGCGATTGCTTGTCATAAATGTGTGCTTTTATCTGATTGTGATCTGCTCTGAAGCAGTCTGAAGAATGCACAACAGCGCCACCTTCAGGCTTTGAAACGTGAAGCGCTCACATTTATTTTATTAAATCAAAGCTTAAATTAACATTATTGTTATGATCTGTACAACATTATTATTATGATTTATTACTTTAATTACGGATTTGACTCGTCACAAAAGTCTGTGTAAATAATATAGCGAAGGTGTGTACAATAAAAGCTCGCTGCTGATTGGCTGCGAAATCGACGACACTGAGCTGTTTGCAAAGGATCGTCCCACATTAATTCTCTTGAGGTGAGTGAGACGGCTGTCTTTTAATACGCTGTATTATAAAGCCTTATAATGTGAAATGTACCTCTTTATTTTAAATGCATGTAGGCAATATTATTCGTTTTATAAAAAAGTCCCATAGACTTAACATTGGGACAAAATCTGTGAGATCATATCTTTAGATCAGAAGGTCGTAGAGACTTGGGGCTGGGCTCTTTTGACTCGGCCTATCAAGCAGCCAATAACTAATGACTTCATAGCCTCACCCTAGCAACCAATTACAGCACCCTAGCAACCGGGTGCCGAATTTTGCCACTGCAAGCACCATTCACATTTTCTTCAGGAAATGTACATTCTAGTTCTTCTTCTTCTTCTTCTTCCACTTTTTTTTCTGCGCGCTACTCCTCCCGCAGCTTTTGTCCTAGACCCATGAATGAGGTGTCAAATCGACCGGCTCATTGAGGAGTGGTGTGCTATGACTTTTATAAGCGATCGGACCAACGATGTTCGCACAGCGGACGAAAAAGCGGCCAAAAAAGTCCCATTGACTTTCAATGGCGGAATCTTCAGAAATTTGAATTTCAACTGTCACTTTCTCACACACACTCACACACGCAGGCCCTTAGAACCCTTTCTGTCACTCACTCACTATTGATCACAGTGTCATAGAGACAAGGGGGCGGGCTCATTTCACTCAGGCAACCAATCAGGCTCTCAGGATCAATGTGAAGCTATCAAGCCACGCCCTAGCAACCATATAGAGCACCATAGCAACAAGCTCCATAGACTTCCATTGAAAAATATCAAATATCTTTGGATAGAAGTGTCGTAGAAAAATGAGGGTGGGCTCATTTGACTCAGGGCAGCATACAGCCAATCACGAATCACCTTAAAGACATCATAGCCACGCCCTAGCAACTATTTAGAGCACCCTAGCAACCCAAAGCATAGAGGGATATCTTCAAATCTGAATATCATAGAGGCATGGGGGTTGGTTTATATCATTCCTACTGGCAAGCATCCTTTGGTGTATCATCATTGGCAGCTGCCAGGCCACTCCCTAGCAACCAAACAGAGTACCTTAGCAACCGTTTTGCAAGATCTATATCTCTGCATCAGAACATCGTAAAGACATGGGTGTTGGTTTATATTGTCAAGCAGCCTTTGGAGTATCATCATTGGCAGCTGCCAAGCCACTCCCTAGCAACCAAACAGAGTACTCTAGCAACCGTTTAACAAGATCTATATCTCTGCATCAGAGCATCATAGAGACATGGCAGTTGGCTCTTTTGACTCATGCTAGCAAACTGGACTTCCAACATGCTACACATGCTAGCAGTGAATAGCTACATGCTAATAGTGATTAGCTAAGTGCTAAAGTGGGCTGAGAACACGCCAGGAACTCTATAGAAACTCCATAGTAACTATCTGTGACAACTACCAACCACCTAGTAACACCATAGCAACCACCCTGGTTACCATAGCAACCGCCTAGCAACCACCCAGAACACCATAGCAACCACCTAGCAACACCGTAGTGACCACCCCAGATACCTTAGCAACTGCCTAGTAACACCCTAGCAACCACCATGGTTACCATAGCAACCGCCTAGCAACCACCCAGAACACCCTAGCAACCACCTAGCAACACCGTAGTGACCACCCCAGATACCTTAGCAACTGCCTAGCAACACCCTAGCAACCACAATGGTTACCATAGCAACCGCCTAGCAACCACCCAGAACACCCTAGCAACCACCTAGCAACACCGTAGTGACCACCCCAGATACCTTAGCAACTGCCTAGCAACACCCTAGCAAAAACCCAGGTTACCATAGCAACCGCCTAGCAACAGCCTAGCAACCACCCAGAACACCCTAGCAACCGCCTAGCAACACCTTAGCAACCACCCCAAGTACCTTAGCAACTGCCTAGCAACACCTTAGCAACCACCCAGGTTACCATAGCAACCACCCAGAACACCTTAGCAACCGCCTAGCAACACCTTAGCAACCATTCCAAGTACCTTAGCAACTGCTTAGCAACACCTTAGCAACCACCCAGGTTACCATAGCAACCGCCTAGCAACCACCCAGAACACCCTAGCAACCGCCTAGCATCACCTTAGCAACTACCCCAAGTACCTTAGCAACTGCCTAGCAACACCCTAGCAACCACTCAGGTTACCATAGCAACCGCCTAGCAACACCTTAGCAACCACTACAAGTACCTTAGAAACCGCCTAGCAACCGGTGCCGAATTTTGCCACTGCAAGCACCATTCACATTTTCTTCAGGAAATATTAACTATAATATAAATGATATTAACTTAACATGGGGGCCAAATCTGTGAGATCATATCTTTGGTTTAGAAGGTCATAGAGACTTGGGGCTGGGCTCTTTTGACTCGGCCTATCAAGCCGCCAATAAGTAGTGACTTCATGGCCACGCCCTAGCAACCAATTACAGCACCCTAGCAACCGAGTGGCGAATTTTGCCACTGCAAGCACCATTCACATTTTCTTCAGGAAATGTACATTCTAGTTATTATTATTCTTCTTCTTACTTGAATTTCCAAGACTAACTCCTCCTAGAGCTTTAACTCCACAAACTCCAAACTCGGACTAGACCTTCAAACTGTTCTGACTTAGTGTGCTATATCTTTTCAGACTGATCCGACTTACGGTTTTCCTAAAAATGCTGATTAAACCTGGAAAAAACTCCCATTGACTTTCATTGAACTGCCTTGGCTGATCTGAACATTCCGTCCAACTGTCAAAATTCAAATCTAAACGCACAGACTCAATTTAACTGCCATTCCTATTTCTAAGCCATTTAAACTCATTTAAACTCATTCAAACTCATTCTATCTATCTATCTATCTATCTATCTATCTATCTATCTATCTATCTATCTATCTATCTATCTATCTATCTATCTATCTATCTATCTATCTATCTATCTATCTATCTATCTATCTATCTATCTATCTATCTATCTATCTATCTATCTATCTATCTATCTATCTATCTATCTATCTATCTATCTATCTATCTATCTATCTATCTATCTATCTATCTATCTATCTATCTATCTATCAAACTAAATCTATCTATCTATCTATCTATCTATCAAACTAAATCTATCTATCTATCTATCTATCTATCTATCTATATATCTATCTATCAAACTTAATCTATCTATCTATCTATCTATCTATCTAACTCATTCATCTATCTATCTATCTATCTATCTATCTATCTATCTATCTATCTATCTAACACATTCAAACTCATCTATCTATCTATCTATCTATCTATGAATCTATATATCAAACTATCTATCTATCTATCTATCTATCTATCTATCTATCTATCTATCTATCACTGGTAGCTGCCAAGTCACTCCCTAGCAACCAAACAGAGTACCCTAGCAACCATTTTGGAAAATCTATATCTCTGCATCAAAACATCGTACAGACATGGGGGTTGGTTTGTATTGTCAAGCAGCCTTTGGAGTATCATCATTGGTAGCTGCCAAGCCACTCCCTAGCAACAAACAGAGTACCCTAGCAACCGTATTGCAAAATCTATATCTCTGCATCAGAACATCGTACAGACCTGGGGTTTCGTTTGTATTGTCAAGCAGCCTTTGGAGTATCATCATTGGTAGCTGCCAAGCCACTCCCTAGCAACCAAACAGAGTACCCTAGCAACCATTTTGGAAAATCTATATGTCTGCATCAGAACATCGTACAGACATGGGGGTTGGTTTGTATTGTCAAGCAGCCTTTGGAGTATGATCATTGGTAGCTGCCAAGCCACTCCCTAGCAACAAACAGAGTACCCTAGCAACCGTTTTGCAAGATCTATATCTCTTCATCAGAACATCGTACAGACATGGGGGTTGGTTTATATTGTCAAGCAGCCTTTGGAGTATCATCATTGGTAGCTGCCAAGCCACTCCCTAGCAACAAACAGAGTACCCTAGCAACCGTATTGCAAAATCTATATCTCTGCATCAGAACATCGTACAGACATGGGGGTTGGTTTATATTGTCAAGCAGCCTTTGGAGTATCATCATTGGTAGCTGCCAAGCCACTCCCTAACAACCAAACAGAGTACCCTAGCAACCGTTTTGCAAGATCTATATCTCTTCATCAGAACATCGTACAGACATGGGGGTTGGTTTATATTGTCAAGCAGCCTTTAGAGTATCATCATTGGTAGCTGCCAAGCCACTCCCTAGCAACCAAACAGAGTACCTAGCAACCGTTTTGCAAAATCTATATCTCTGCATCAGAACATCGTAGAGACATGGCGGTTGGTTCTTTTGACTCATGCTAGCAATCTGGACTTCCAACATGCTACACATGCTAGCAATGAATAGCTACATGCTAATATTGATTAGCTAAGTGCTAAAGTAGGCTAAGAACATGCTAATAACTCTATAAAAACTCCATAGTAACCATCTGTGACAACTATCTATCTATCTATCAAACTAAATCTATCTATCTATCTAAACTACTAAACTTAAACTTTCAAACTGAAAACTTTCAAACTGAAAACTTTCAAACTTCAAACTTTTAAAACTATTTCAAACTTTCTGGACTGGCTTTTTCAAGCCAACTTAAAGTTTGTCTTCAAACTTTTTTATCTAGTTAAGTTGGCTTGAAAAAGTATCTATCTATTAAAACTCATTCAAACTCATAAACTCTATCTATCTATCTATCTATCTATCTATGATCAACTCTCATAGCAACCACCCAAAACAACCTAGCAACCACCCAGAACACCATGGCAACTGCATAGCAACCACACAAATCACCCTGGCATCATCCTAGCAACTAGCCTAGGTACAATAGCAACAGCATAGCAACACCATAGCAACCACCCCGAGTACCTTAGCAACCGCATAGCAACACCATAGCAACCACCTCGAGTACCTTAGCAACCGCATAGCAACACCTTAGCAACCACCCGAGTACCCTAGCAACCGCATAGCATCACCTTAGCAACCACCCAAATACCCTAGCAACCATTGCTATTAAATTCCATATAGAACAACTATTTTTTTTAAAAAAAGCACTTATTAACTAGGCATAGTTGTTCTCTAGGCTTGTAATCAAAAATAAGACTTCTGTACATTTGTTACAAATTTACAGATAATGCAATTGATATGTTTACATTTGCTTGTTGGAGTAATATTGCTTGTCAATTTGTATTAACAAAATTGCACAAGTTTAACAGTTCACAAAATCTTTTTAAAAAAATTACATTAATTGTACATTGATTTACCTTATTAAAAAGTAAACTGATACCGGTGTAAAAGGTGTGAATGTGGATTAGTAATCTGGCCCCTTGGTATTAAGGAGAAAAAATGTTGGCCCTCGTCAATGGATCATTTTGCATGCATGGCTACACAATTTTTATTTTTGTAAAATGATCAAGAAAGACAAAATCAAGTAATTATAATTCAAATATAATTTTATTCAGTAAATGCCTATTTGGATCGCACTTAGTCTGGTCCCTCACCCTTAAGTGTGCCAAACTGAAGTAAAAAGCTCCAGAATAACTCACTTTTGGGATCACTGGAACACTCAAGCCTCTCCACCACGTCAAGGTGGCGATCCTTGGAAAGGACATTCACTCTCCATTCATTCTTTATCTAACACACACACACACACACACACACACAGTCTATATCTAACACATACATACACACATGCACACAAGAAGTAGACACAAAGTAAACAGTGCAATAATATATACTGAATTTATTTGCATTTGTATTAGCATTATTAAAATCAATAGCAATGTTGAATGCAGATTTGTATCTATTCTAAAACACAATACACAGGATCATGATAGCTATAATATGTCTGTAGTACTCCAGCTCTGACATTTGAGTGTGTGCCGCTTATGAACACAGGGTCCAGAAGAGTGTTGTTTTCTGTTGTCCCGGTGCTGATTAGCTGTGTGAATCCTTTATCTTCAAACAAATTGAGAATAGGTTTGTTGCAACGAGACAACTCATCTTCATTGAAGTCACCACAAACAATTAGAGGCTTGAAATCGATGATCTCTTGAGATGTCAAGAGGGCATTCAGATTAGTCAAAAAATCTGTTAAATTATAACAGGGTGGTCTGTAGATTACTGCAAGAAGTGCTTGTTTGGGGGCTTCTATCTTCAAAACCAAATATTCCAGGTCTGTAACATTTTGCATATACATCAAAGGACGAGCTTGTAAGCTGTTCTTTACGTACATGGCCACTCCACCACCATTCTTGTTTGCCAAATGTGCATAGTTTGTGTAGGATGCATGCCTGTTGCGTTTGTACATGGTGTATCCATCCAGATGTAGATGTGGAGAAACAGCTGAGCCTGACAGATGTGTTTCAGTGAGGCACAAAACATCAGCCAATAAAAGTTCATGGTGGGATTTTAAATCATCCATATGACACTCCAGTCCCTCTGTGTTATGATGAATGATTTTAAGAGCTGAATTCAGGTTTGAATCCTGTACAATGTTTAGGATGGGCTGGATATTGTGAAAATCCACTTTTGCCATGTTCTCCAAGGAGGCACTTATTTCTGGATCACAGAAAAGTTTCTTTTCATCAAAGTCAGTGATGTGCAATCCACTGAGTGATGTTGTCCTGCTGAGTGCAACGTATGCCATGCCTGGTTCGAATATGTGCTTCAGAGAAACAACAGCACAATCAATTGTCATTCCTTGAACTTTATGGATGGTGCATGCAAAAGCAAGCTTCATGGGAAATTGCCTTCGAACTGTCCCTTTTTTTTTAAGTGGTTCCTCTGACCTCTCAATATAGACAATGTTGTCGTCTCCATCAGGTGCTTTGTTGCGATGTTTCTGTCCTGCAGTCACATTATCCAAGTGAAGACCAATTAAATTAACAATTGTAACACCATCTCGGGTCTGAGCTATTATCTTTGCCACCTTGCCAAAAGTACCATTAACCAGTCCATCTTCTACATCAATATTTCTTGTAAGCATCACTCGTGCTCCAATATCAATCTGTAGTTTGTCAATAAGGTCACGCTTGTCTCCTTTTAATGGTGCCGCTTGCCTTTTCATTTCACCTGTTCGAGGATCTTTTTTGTAATCATGTGCATCAATATTAATAATATTTGAAAAGCGAGAGGATATGGCTTCAGTGTTGTGATTGTCTACCTCTTTATTGGTTGCATAAATGTGTAATGCATCAGAGGGACACTCTTCAGGGGAGGACCTTGTGACAGCTTCTAACATGCATTTGTCTGCATCATTCAGCTTCTCGTGCTTCTTTTTTACTCTCAGTCGGTTGAGCAGCTCAGCATATGCAAGATCATCTCTCTGTCTCATGATCTGTGTCAGCGTAATCATTTGAAAATTATCTTTCCAGAAGTCCAGCACATGGTCCTCATACACACAGAGTGGTTTTGCTCTTCCCACAGGTGGTAATTGATTAAAATCACCTACAACTAATGTAGATAATCCACCAAAAGGTTTCTTGTTTCCTTTAATCTGTTGCAGTCTCCAGTTCACATAGGCAAATAAATCTTTTGACACCATAGATATTTCGTCAATAATTAAAATGTGTGCATTAGAAAGGTCTGCTCTGATTTCATCTAAGCTGTTTCCCAGGGGTTGGTATGGAGGCTTCAAGCTTCTTGGGAGTTTCAGAAGACAGTGCAATGTTTTGCCTGAGATGTTAAAGGCAGCAGTACCAGTGAATGCTGTTAGAAGAACAGTTGGCTTAGAAATGTCAGTATGCTCTCGAATGCATGGAAGCCTGCGCAAAATCTTGGTCGCTTCTGCATAAATAGATTTAATAACATGTGATTTACCAACTCCTGCTCCTCCATTCAAGAAATATGAAAACTGTTGTGGGTTTTCACCAGAGACACATCTTTTGGACCAGTCTCGAACTGCATAAAATACGGAAGCTTGTGTTTGATTCAAGCTTTGATACATTTTGCGAATCTGTGCAGGATTCAGTTGGGCAGTTTCCATTACCGGCATAGCTGTGTTACTGACAGAGGCAGATGCTGTGTATTCTGGAATGTCCTCCTGCTCATTCACTTCATTATGATCAGTGGGTTCACGTTCCGATATGCTCTCCAATCGGATCAGTTCATTTGCTGGAGCCAATGTAGTCCACGCATCTTCCACTGGACCAATCTGTACAAAATCCTCAATTGCCTTTTCAATAGCCTCGTTATGTTTTTCGTATTTCTCACGGTTTTCGTTGACAATCTTGCACACACGTTGCACTTCATCAGTGCCTGGTAGTTTTACTGAAGCAAACGAATAAAATGATTCATATGTCTGGAATCTGGCCGACTTCAGCTGCTCATCTGAGTGATATGGCAAGTAAAGTTTCAGAAGCGTTCCGTAGAATTTTTCTGGATGTTTTTGCTCTGAGAAACGGGCATATCTAATAACAGCAGGTTTTCCCTTTGTTCTTTTCTGTATGTGTCCCATATCATTTTGGAGTGGCAATACATTTTTACCATTTTTCTGTCTTCCATAGACAATGCGGTATTCACTTGCAAATTCAGCCATGCACATGTTCCAAAATTCAGGTCTGTTTGGTCTGGCCTTGTACTTGTCTGGCAATCCTGTCATCCACACATTCTCTATGTCATCATCCATTGCCTGCAAGCACTTCATGGGTAAACTCATCCTTACAGCATTGTCATCAGTAGGTATGAATATGACAGCACGTGATGACGATTTCAATTTTAGGCTGCATGTGCGAGCGACTGCCTCCTGAGCGCTGACTTCTCTGTTCTTTGAATATGCGTTCATGACCTGCTTCATGCTCTCGCGGTCAGACAGGTTATCATTGCTTGAGTCTTTTATCACTCGCTTTAGGTAATCACTCATCTCATGTTCAGCTTTTGAAATGTATGAGAGAATGTACATGATACAGCTGTATGGGTTCAGAATGAACTGAATGTCCATGTTTGCATTCCAAGCTCTTAGTAACAATGGATTATAGCCGTTAACCCAGCAGTCCTGTGGTCGTCTCTGCATATAAACTAAACTTGATGTAGAAATAGTGTCAATGTGTTTTTCATATTCTTCATAGGTCATACTTACTTCATGAAGTAGCTGTGAAATACAATCAAAACTCTTAGTTGAGTCATTCAGTAGATCCCAAACCTTCTGTAGCTGTTCTTTTGCAACACTGGTATAATTTCTTTCCTCTGATTCATTCCCTTCATCAGACTGATCTACAGGAGGAGGCCTGGGGCGGGATATCATGGTCCTTTTAATGGGTGGTTTAGGAAATCCAAACCTGCAGTGCTTCTTGTTCTTTCTACAGGATTTGGAATGGTTACGACTGTGCATCTGTACTTCACTTACAATTTTATGTAGCTCCGGGTCTTTGTTTGGGTCTGGTAATTTGCAAGAGATGTATTTATCAATGAAATCACATACATCCTGGTCTTGATCTTTTTCAAACTCTGGAGCATCTTTCACCCAAAATAAGCAGTGAATGTGTTGAGAGCCACGCTGTTGGAACTCTACTCTGTAAAAAAAGTCAATAACCTCACCGATAGGTCGAGCAGGTGAATTGATCAAATCTCTCAGTAAGGCTTCAACTCTTTTTTCAAACATCCGCATGGCTGTGACTGGATTGCTTCTCAGAATTTCACATTTTTGTGACCAGTCTAAATCAGCGAAGTTCACAGTTTCACCTTGTTGTGTTTTAATAGCAGTGATCACTTCAGGCCATCTCATCTCAGCAGCACTAAATGTACAGAAAAATGTGGGAGTGCCCAGCTGTCTCAGCATAGCAAACAAATCACGGAGAGTTTTCTCCCAGTATGCGGGTGTCCCTCTTAATGGTTGCATGAAACGTGTTGCCTCCTTATTATTCATAAGTTTTTCTAACTCCTGTTTGTCCTGCAGCAGTGAACAGTTTATTCTGCGTCCATCACAAGTCATGGGCTTTGATTTACGCAGCTGAATGGACATTGAAGATTTCGCCATATGACACTCTGTAACAAATTGTGAGAAGAAGATGTAGCTTGTGTCTCTTGCACAACGATTATCAACAGAGAATAGTCTTGTGTTGAAGTATCGGCTCGGGGAAACATGTTTTGCTCGACCAGGCTCATCAAATGTGTTCCTGCCATCAGGAAACTGCACTGGAAATGCCATTGACTCAAGTTTAGGAATTTTAAAAATGCTCACAGGTGTGTTTCTCTCTGCTGGGGCAATGCAAAATATTCCATCATCATAAGACAACAGCTGCTGGCCAAGATCTGGAGGCTGAAGACATGTATCCAAGACAAGACCAGAGGGCTGTTCTTCAGTAATCTCAGGATCACCACTGCAATCATTTTGTTTATTGTCACTACTTTGTTGTTCAGTGTTCTCACTTGGGCCACTGCTGTCAATGTCCATTTGTTCATCATGTACACTATGGTCATTTGTAGACTGTTCATGATCATTAAGCATTTCATCTGCTGAGAGTTCAGTGTTAATAACAATATCTTTATATTCTGAGTGGATTTCTCTCAGTTTTCCTAACGCAGACAAGACCTTATGCATATTCATAGTTTGGAAGGTATAATGACCTTGAAAGCACAGACGTCTTTTCAGTTTCACTGTAAGAAGCTGTGATTCACTGCTTGGTCTTGGTAGACTATTTACCGTTGTTTCTACTTCAGATGCAACAGAAATAACTGCTCCTTTTATAGCTTTCTGTTGGCCCTTTGGAAGTGACACAATTTTAGAAAAGGGAATGTACTTTGCAATAACATGTCTTTCTAAAATATTTAAATCAGAGAGCTCTGGAGGAATGGGACTGAAATTAAGCTTATTAGCTATAGCAATATCTGGCATTACACCTCTCAAAAGCGCATCATGGCAGCAGTGACAGATCCATTCATTGTTTCTGTCCTCCAAGACACATTGATCAGGACAGTCAGAGCAGATGTGAATATAGTTACCAGTCAAGCAAAGTGAAACAACTGTTGGGTTCTTTTGATAGTTTTCATGGTCACATATACGCACCTGATTAGAGAAAAGTGCTCTAGCACAGCATGTGCAGACATACGTTGGTCCCTGTTTTATTACATCTCTAAACGTTGTTAATGCATGTAATGTCACTGGATCATGTACTTGAACCTGCTGGTTATTCAGGCGCATCTTTCTCTCCTGGCACATGATCTCAATTTTTTTGTATTTTCGCTGTATGTGTTCTGCACACTGTATCTTGAGAAGTGCCTGAAGTGTATTTCTTTTTTCGATATTTGAATAAATAGTATTCTTTCTGACGGGCTCTAAAATGGGGATCATTGTGATAAAAGTTGTTTGAACTTTTCCTTTCTTTGTTCATAGAAGTTCAAATCATTTTTCAGTTTGCTTGTAAAATGATCCATTTTGCTTTTGCCTGAAAAGTGTATCTTTTGAATACCTATCAGTTATATACTGCCTGTGCTGCTCCTTAAAATTAGGATTATTTCTGTAATTTCTTATTATATAGCTTTTTTGTTTTTCTCTGAACTGCGATTTTTACAATAATTTTGTCTTATATAGCTCTTTTGTTTTTCCCGAAAATTTTCATCTTTGTTGTAGTTACTGATCATCTCACACTTTTTTCTCTCCCTGTATTCAAAATTTTTATACTTGTCTTTCATGACTTGTTTGTGCTTTTCTCTGAAATTTAAATTATTTAGATACTTATTCTTCATAGCTTTCCTTTGTCTTTCCTTGTATTCAGCGCTTTTTTTGTTGACACAACTTTTCATCCGTTTTCTTTTGTTGTCATCTCGACTTTGTGCTGTGTTTTTGTGCAATTTTTTACTGTACGCCCTTTGTCTTTGAGACTTGTTTAGTTTTGTCAGTTGCTTTAAACCAGTATGTGCACCCTGCATATTTTGAGCCTTTTGAATAAATTGACCATGCAAGAATGTGTCATGAGAAACTCCACTGAGAGGGACATTTTCACCTGTTTCTAAATTATCAGCGATGTTAGTTGTAACCATATTATCTTGATCATATGTGTGGTTCTGTTCATCAAAAGGATGATCAATTGATGCAGCTTTATTATTTGAAGTCACAGATGGCCACTGAATTTGATCTCTGATTTGAACACACTCCTGTGCAACTACAGTAGGCCTACTCTCACAACTGTTTAGCATAGTGTTATCAGGAGAGATGGATGAATGAAAAGGCTCTAAATTATTAATTGCAAGATGCTCAAGGGACACTTCATTGCTTTGACACATTTCAGGTGTTATGTTTATGAATGACACAGGCATTAGATTAAATTGCTCCTGATCCGTCCGTAAGAAACACCATTGGAACAATAAAAGCAGTCTCTCTACCATGTCTTCTAAATGTAAAAATGTCAACATTACAGCAGTACCTGTGATTTCATCTGTATGCATACCATCTGGTGTTCTGCAATGTGAATCAAAAAATCCAAACCTCCCTGAGCGATCTCTGAACACAGCGATACACGTCTCGCCACACAGAAGCAGCGCGTCACTCACGTCAGCTCTGAGACACTGCAGCGTGTTCTCAAGGTTTTCATACCCGCCGATAGCCGGTGTGTCTCGCAGAAATCCAAACCTCTGGGGATGTTTAAGTATGTTGTAACAGTGCACATTTGTCTCAATAGCGTTAGGGAGCTCGTCAAAATTTAAACAGTTGTCAACAAAATTATCGTTTTCTTCCATAGTTTGTTTGACACTAGTATACAAAGCATCACCTTTCTGTAAAATGCGATCCAAATCCAAACTTTGCAGCTCATTACATTCATTGTGCACTGCGAGAAACATTAATGCATTACAAGTACACTGACGGCCACTGGAGTATTCACTGTACCTTGCATCACTTTGACAGTGGGATGCCGCCACAGACAGCACGTAAGGGTTCACATCACTCATACCTGACACAGAGTTGGTGCTGCTATTATTGCCACACGAAGCTTCTACCTTTCTGCGATGCTTTTGGGCATCACCTTTGTCCCCTTCTCTTGGCATTATGTTGATTCCAAATGAAGTTTCTACCTTTCTGCGCTGTTTCTGAGAATCACTCCTCTTTCCTTTTCTTGGCATGGTGATGTTTCAAAACTGGGAAGTAAATGTAGTAAATATAAGAATAATGTATTTAATTACTGATTATTGACTATATACTTAAAAATAAAATGGAACTCAAAGTTAATATATCTTATTAGTTATGCCGAAAAGTCTATGCAGTCGTCCAATGAATGGTCCTTCAAGAATATAAAACAGTGTAGAAGTAAATTTAACTCTCTCTCTCTCTCTCTCTCTTACTGTATCTGAAGATGCAGCACAGTTTTCTTACCTGTGGTTTGAGATTATGATTTTTCAGGGTGTGAGTTGGGTGTAAATCTTTGTGGTATTGAATATGTAATAGAGTGTATCAAGTTGTGTCAAGAATCATAGATGATCATAGATCAAAAGTCATGGGTTCTGGCTTTTTTTAAAAAAAAGATGCAATGGCAAGCTAAGCTTAGGTGCATAAGGGGTTAGAAGCAGATCTGAATTTGCATTGTGCAGTTTATAGTGCGAGCAAGCAAAGCAGCAAGCAGTGCAGCAGCATTTGATGTGGCAGGCCAGTTATCAGTTTGGAAGAAAAGATGGAAGAGGCATTTGTTTGAATGAGTAAGCAAGATAAAGGTTTGAGAAAAGAATATAAAGGTATGGACAGGAAAGGATAGGACAGGTCAGGACAGACACACACAGAAAGAAATCAAGTCAGTTACATTGTTGAATGAAAATTGGCATAAATAACATTATCAATACAAAAATTCACTAATATAATTTTAACTAAAATTACATTTAAGAGTTACGCAATTGAGGGCAGAAAGAGTTTTTTCACTTTTTTTTTTATATAAACTGTTAAATCATTGTTTCTAGCTGTGAGTTACCCCTTACAGTCTGATAAATGTTACAATTAACAAAAAGTGACATCCAATCTACTATGGAGAAAAAACATTTTAAATAACAATGTTGCTATATCCACAAATTCTAACTATTCAATCAAGCTGTGATGTGTCTGTTGTCTCACAATACTACATCATCATTTTGTAGTGACAGTGTAATGTGTTTACTAATGAAACCATGTTAATAAAGATAACATAAATGCAGAGAGAATGCTTATATTATAAAGAAATGACTACATTGAGTTTAAAAGGTTACGTACATGGACACTCAAAGCAGCAATGCCACGTCTGAATGAAAAGCAATGACTGATTTGTACACATTTGTTGATTTGTAATATGATGAATATGAATATAAATTACCTTGAAATGATGGTGCTGTTGGCCACACTTGGCAGCAGGGAGATGACAGTGGAGGACTAATAAGTAAAAGAAATAAGTTATCTTGAGATTCAATCTTGATCACAAATGTTATGCTAATAATAAGTGCTTAATAAAAGAGAATATTACATCCAGAATATTATATCCAATACAGAATATTATATCCTCCTGACTACCATTTCCTTTGTTGATTTATGACAAGCAATTTGAAAATTATTCAGATGTTAAAGATTTGATCACTAAATTGATGTCAGCCATTTGGAAAGACCATAGAGAGGGAGTGTTCATGGTAAAATTTCATTTAGTATCTCTGAAAAGCCCTGAATGTGCTCTTTACAGAACATTCAGACTTAAAATTATGACTTGTAAGGTCTCAGAGCAATTCTCTAAAATATATGCCCTGTCTCAATCAGCTCCCTTGTTCCCTAGGTCGTGAATGAAAGTGAATGTGGCCGACTGACTGTGCCCTGACTACTGATCTAGGGAGCTGATTGAGACACACAGATAATGTCCACTGTAGACGTCATGCAGCAGCGCTTCCAGGTCCAAACGCTCTATCTCTTACCACAAGAAAACAACAAACGGTGCTAATATACACACACGATGTGGTGTAATACTTAATAATAAAAAAAAAAAAATCATAATCATAACCTTTACCAAAGCCAGACAGTGATTCAGCTTTTATAAATCTTTAATATATTAATGTCTGTGACACTGTGAACACGGAGACTGTTGTGTAGACTAAGTATTTGAAATGTTTAACTGTAAAATGTTTAATATGAATAAACAGTGCTCATAAACGGCCGTCGAGATGGCATTCTCGCGTGAAATGAGCCGAGGCTTGGACCCAGTAATGGGGTTCCTTACGTCATGACATAACAAGCTGATATACAGTCAGTTAAAAATAGGGCGCCCTCCGGTGTCGAGACATGAAACAGACATTAGTTGCTGAGGCTCATATTTCATATTAAATTGGGCTTTTTACATGTTTATCTGTCAAAATAACGAACCCAGGGAATATCAGTTAATGTTGTAGTTTTTTAACACAACGAACATGAATGGAAGACAGAAACCGTTACAAAATCTCCTGCAGTTCTCTCACGATTTTTATCATGCTAAATGGAGCACTTATTCGCGTGTATAATCAAAAGAAGTTCATCTGCATCCAACTTGTTAACCCAGACGCATTTTGATAATATTTAATCGATTACCTCACAAAATGAAGCAAACGACCGCGGGACCGAAGACCCCAGAATGACAGCTTATTAGTTATGCAGAATTATAATGTCTCATTGGCCAGACAGTATTCAGTTTAGAATAAGTAACATATACTAAATAATCTTAATTAATTTATTCACCGTTAATTCAGCAACATTAATTATCTTTAATTGAACAATTACTTCAGAAAACCTTTGACATACCTATATCAGTCGACCGCGACGGAAAAATCCAGAATGACAGCTCATCTGTTATGCAGAATTCTAATGTCTCATTGGCCAGACAGTATCAGTTTAGAGTAAGCAACATAGACTAAAGAATCATAATTAATTTATTCACCGTTAATCCGGAAACATTGTTTAATTGAACAATTACTTCAGAAAACTTTTGACATACTCACCCAACACAAACGACCGTGACAGAAAAATCCAGAATGACAGCTTATTAGTTATGCAATGTCAATGGCTGTCATTGGCCAGCCGTTATATTCGTTTTAAGTACCAAAATCTAATACGCTTATAATAAAAATAAATAAATAAATATACGTGTGCATTTTTAACTCAAAATATTTAAGGGTCCAAATAATATTTTGAATTCTGATATAAATTATACAAGGTTGATTGAGATATACAAACTTACAATAGTAGACATGTATAAAAGTATTATATTAAATCTATATTACATCTAGTGTATATATTTAACTTCACATTACTGATTACAAGACTACATTAACTGCAATACAGTACTAAAATGCTAAGCACATATCACCAAAAAAAATATTAGTTGTGTATGAAACTTCCCCCAAAGATGATGCCGCTAATGAAATCAGCTATACAATACTGATGTTACAAGACTTAACTTGCTTTAGTCTTATGTTCACCAAAGCTGTTAAATTAATGGGGAAAAAAGGTCATGCTTGGTAATATTCCCCATTATTTTATGAACATTAATGCCATCACTAATACCAACAATAAACATTAGTAAATGAATCAGTCAATTGGGTTTATGTTTTAATGGGGAATATAAGTTAGATTCAATGCATCCATTATTATAATAAATACAATTCATACTAGTGCATATAATGAATGTGTGCCATTTATAAATTCATATATATTAATATCTGGTTAACTAAAAATAAGTTCATTTCAAGGCATTATAATAAATAAAATTCATTAAAACAATTTAATTTCAATACATATACCATACATTTCATTAAAAAATAATTTCATATATACATAATACATACAATTAAAAAAAAGTTTATATACATACATAAAATACAATTCATTAAAAAAATTCAATAAATACATAAATTAAAAATACTAATCCATTATTAAGCAGGGTATCTTTTTAAGTGCCCAATGTACTGTAGAAAAAAACAGAACAAGACAAAAAAGCTTTGTTAGCTGTTAATGTTAATCAAGTAAACATTCTCCTACTTGGTATCAAACAGACAAAGCTTGTGAAAAACAAGTTGTGTGGTGTAAACAAACTGATATAAAAGTCAGGCATATTTTTTTGTTTATTCCTCAAGATGCATATATAAAATGTAAACAGACATCTTTGTTCCACTATATTTGTGAAGACATCCCATAGACTTCCACTGACTTTTATATCAGTTTGTGTTCAATACACAACTTATTTTAACCATAATCCATGGAAAGATGGAACCAGAAAGTGCTAAAATGCCACTTGTTTGTTTTTTGGCCTACAAATATCATACCTGTATCACTCCATTAAAGTCAAATGCACAAGGGATGGGAGAGAGGGCAAGGACGAGAGGGCGAGGGCAGGGGGAGGGGAGGGTAGAACGAGGGGAGGTGAGAGGGGAGATTGAGGAGGGGAGAGTGAGACCCAGATAGCATGTAGTGTTATGCGGATTTTGAGTGTTTACGCTGCACTAAATTTTGACGAGCAACACTCTGATCTGCAAACAAAGAGCTGAGGAAGAGGAAGATGATGGTCCTACACGAGAAAGGTTTGTTTGTTTTTAGTTTCCACGCTCATATATTTATATAAATGCAATTGTAGTAAGCAAAAGTTGTTTTATTCCATGTTTCATAAAGAAGGTGAGAGAAGAGGATGTTTATACTGTCATGGAAGATCATTGTTTTCAAATAACCTCAATTAACTAAATACATACAATAGTTACATAAGCTTTATAAATAATATAGTGTTTTTGGTTTTCTAGGTTTGTGTAAAGTTACACCATATCACTGAAAACGGCACGCGTCAAGATTTCGGAGACTCTGCGTGACATTTTAAATGTTTATGATCTTCAACACCAACTACCTCCATCATTGTCTTCACTGGATATACAATTAATGTTGGCTTGCTTGTTTAACATGTTAATTTTTGCTTGACTTTGAAGAGTGAGCATAATGTCAACATGAAACTCACCGTAGCCATCTGTGCTCCTCAGTGTACCTGTGTGAGGAGGACCCACAATTCTTTGTAAGTGTTCAATGCATTAACAGAATTGCTAGTATCGGTAAATGTAACGGTCTACTTTTAGTCTATTAAGTGAAACTTACAGTTGGACCCTCTTATGCTTATTTCAGGAGGCGTTGGGAGAGCCAGACATCACTGATTCTGTCATTGTGGTCAATGAAACGAAAGCACAAGTCCTTCAAGCACTGCAGCTGTTATAGAAGATGATCTTCGGTTTTATAATAAAAGACTAATCTTCAAAAAAATATTCAATTGTACAGTTGAAGGTTTATTTTATTTTTTAGGTGTTGTTGTTTCTTTTTGTCTTTTGAGTTAGTATTTTTATGTAATGAAGTCCTGCAGAGGTGCCTGATCCTGTTCCTGGAGATCTTCCTGCCTGCAGAGTTCAGCTTAGTTCTTCAGCTAATTATTTTGCCAGGTACAACAGCAAAACTTTTTCCATTTACCAATGTGTTTAAAACAATTTAAGTCTGTCTATACTTGTACACATAGTGTAAAATTGAATAAGTAAATACCAGTGTATAATTTTTCAAAATGTGGTAAATACTATATTTACAGTAATTGTATAACAACTGCTGTTAATTGATGTAATATAGTTTTGTAATTGTTTTGTAAATAAAATCTTTTCATGTCAACCAGTGAGTTCTTTTCAAATGGACGTATAATTGCTTTTCAAAATAATGTGATGTTTGTATTGTTATTTTTGTATTGTAATAACTTGATTGCGGCAGTGTCAGCATGGTAACAGCTGCCACATCTGGCCCGACTGATTTGGCCCGGGTGCGACGGCCCCATACCGGCTTGACTGCGGCAGCATCGGCATGGTAACAGCCGCCGCGTCTGGCCCGATTGATTCGGCCCGATACCGGCTTGATTGCAGCAGTGTTGGCATGGTAATTGCTGCCACATCTGGCCCAACTGATTCAGCCCAATATTGACTTGATTGCGGAAGTGTCAGCATGGTAATTGCTGCCACGTCTGGCCCAATTGATTCGGCCCGATACCGGCTTGATCGCGGCAGTGTTGGCATGGTAATTGCTGCCACGTCTGGCCTAACTGATTCGGCCCGATATTGACATGATTGCGGCAGTGTCAGCATAGTAATTGCTGCCACGTCTGGCCCAATTGATTCGGCCCAATATTGGCTTGATCGTGGCAATGTCAGCATGGTAACGGCTGCCATGTCTGGCCCGACTGATTCGGGCCGGAATCAGGCAGAGTACACAGGCATCCGGCCTGATCGCTGCAGAAAGAAATGGACCAAGGCAGGCAAGAATCTGACTGGAACTGGACAGAGTGTATTTTGCTATCTGGGGATGGGGAGGGGTGAGTGAGAGGAGGAGGGGAGAGAGAGGGGGAGGGGTGAGTGAGAGTGAGAGGAGGAGGGAGAGAGAGGGGAGGGGAGAGTGAGTGTGAGAGTGGGTGGGGGTAAAGGAGAGGGAGGAGGAGAGGAAGACAAGGGAAAAAAATTTATTGGCCAAAGGTTACCGCCTTAAATCATGTGCCATGGCGATATCTTATGATTGGACAGCTGCCAAGTTCAAGACCACTGTCCCCCTTCTTAATTGATCACTCTGCAACAACTTGTCAACCTATTTCCTAAGGTGAGACACTTTACTTTCTTTACAAACTATTTAAATGTTAGAACATCACAACTAACAAATGTATATGTATATATATATATATATATATATATATATGTATATTCTTCCAGTAATGTAATTATGCTGTCATTTCTTCATAATACAAATCAAACTCGATTTTTATGAGTTATGAGGAAATAAGTATAAAAAAGTACTTTCTAACAGGATTTGGACTCAGAAAAAGGGGTTCTGGCTGAAAAATGTATTTTTCTGAAGTAATTTTTCAATTTAACTGTATAAAAATCATTCAGAAAATACATTTTTCTGTCAGAACCCCTTTTTCTGATGAGATTTGGACTCAGAAAAAGGGGTTCTGACAGAAAAATGTATTTTTCTGAAGTAATTTTTCAATTTAACTGTATAAAAATCATTCAAAAAATAAATTTTTTCTGTCAGAACCCATTTTTCTGACAGGATTTGGACTCAGAGAAGGGGTTCTGACAGAAAAAATGTATTTTCTGAATGATTTTTATACAGTTAAATTGAAAAATTACTTCAGAAAAATACATTTTTCAGTCAGAACCCCTTCTCTGAGACCAAATCCTGTCAGAAAAAGAGGTTCTGACAGAAAAAAACTATTTTTCTGAGGTAATTTTTCAATTTAACTGTATAAAAATCATTCAAAAAATACATTTTTCTGTCAGAACCCATTTTTCTGACAGGATTTGGACTCAGAGAAGGGGTTCTGACAGAAAAATGTATTTTCTGAATGATTTTTATACAGTTAAATTGAAAAATTACTTCAAAAAATAAATTTTTCAGTCAGAACCCCTTCTCTGAGACCAAATCCTGTCAGAAAAAGAGGTTCTGACAGAAAAATCTATTTTTCTGAGGTAATTTTTCAATTTAACTGTATAAAAATCATTCAGAAAATACATTTTTCTGTCAGAACCCATTTTTCTGACAGGATTTGGACTCAGAGAAGGGGTTCTGACAGAAAAAATGTATTTTCTGAATGATTTTTATAGTTAAATTGAAAAATTACTTCAGAAAAATACATTTTTCAGTCAGAACCCCTTCTCTGAGACCGAATCCTGTCAGAAAAAGAGGTTCTGACAGAAAAAAACTATTTTTCTGAGGTAATTTTTCAATTTAACTGTATAAAAATCATTCAAAAAATACATTTGTCTGTCAGAACCCATTTTTCTGACAGGATTTGGACTCAGAGAAGGGGTTCTGACCAGGGCTGGAAATGGCTGAGATTCACTGGGGGGACTCTATATGGGAAGGATTTTTTTTTTTTTTTTTTTTTTTTTACTTTCAATGACTTTTCAGATGTATTTAAATATAAAATATTATACAATTATATAATCTGCTAACATCAAACAGGCCTATTTCATGTTTCCTCCAAACAATATTTTCTTAATTATCAAGCAAGCACATTGAAAGGCCAATGAACAACATTTATGAATTGTGTGTGGCACAAAAATGTTCATTCATTAGAATCTTTGCTTGGAGAAAATAACCTGTTTGATTTTGGCCAAATTAAAGATACATTGTCTAGGAATTTGCATATGTGGTGCATACTGAATTGAACAGGTCACAAACATTTTAAATACATTTGTCCTCAGGTTAAAGAAAACTGAATGTTTTGGATGGTTACTTACCTCTCAATTTAGTAAACTTTGAAAATCAACAATTACACATTTAAAGGTGAATCCAGTTTTAATGCAAAAGGAAGCTGATGTGCATTCTAAAAAGCAAAATAATTTGGATAATAATGTAAATATAATAACATTCACTCATCCCTTTTCTTAAACAATGGTTAAAAGGGTTGAAATGTGATGTTTATCATTTTATAAAACTTTTTGTTTTGAGGATGTTACCATAGACAATAGAGTTAAAAAAAAAAAACATTGCTACCTGAACATGCAGTTTTATTCTAATATTCGCTGAAATAATTTCAACTGCTGATTTTTACTCAATAAGCTGCAAGATTCTGGAAATTGAGAATCACATTTTTTTAAATAGTGTTCACAATTCTCCCATGATTCTGAATAGACAAAAAAAAAAAAAAATGTAATTTACCGATTCTGACATCATGTTAGTTGCTGCAGTCTATTTACAAAAAACATTAATTATTTTGAATGAATTATTATTTTATAAAAATCGGTTTGAATAAATGATTCAATGACTCAATTATAAAGATGTCACTTGTTTCATAGATGAATCAACGTTTTTGAACAGTTCTTTGTAATGAATGAATCAATGACAAATACATTTTATCAATTATTTTTTTCGCCACCTACTGGTGTAACAATGTAATTGATGCAATCTTTATTTGAAGTATCAAGTTACTTTCAAAGGGTAATTTACTCTATTTTGTTCACTTCCGTTTGGGATGGGGGACTGGTTGTCTTCCTTGGTTGCGAGGAGTTTGGGTTTGCTCCCTCGTAAGGTTTATTTATTTGTTTGTTGCTTTATTTTTGCAAAATGGTCCACACATGTAAAGTTGGTTGATAACACAACTGCAATAAAGTAACAGCCTATAGTTAACAATTACTTGTTTACAAAGTGCCATGGGAAGTCAAACTATCTACTTAAAATGTTCTTATACCGAACTTGTTGATTCTTGGAATACAGCCAGGTTTTTCCTAATAAGCATATCTGTCATATTAGCAGAACACATTTTAAACATGAGGAAAACTAACGTTTAGTCAATAATTCAAGAAGATCCATGATTCTAACTTGTACTTGGCCTTATGAAAAAGTAGTTCTTGTAATTGTTTAACCATAGCATTTGTTACAATAAGGATATAATTAAAGCTAGACCATTGATGACTCTTCATTGCATGCTTAGGGCAATGTTAACTTTTTTCTCTCTTTTTTAAATCTATTGTCTTAATAGATTATATATTATAAATTCTTGAACAAGTTAGTTAAAATGTACCACAATAAATACAACAGAACGTGATAAATTCTAGGAAAGGTGGTCATGAGAAGTTTAAAAAGCTTGCAGGATCATCATCATGTTTTCCCCTCTTTTCATCAGTCTTTTTACTGGCTGTTTTTAGATCATGACGACTTTCTCCATAACGTTTTACAACATTCTGAATAGAATTCAAATGAAACCCATTTGAATTCTATTGAGAACGTTCTATTTTATCATAGGAACGGCTCGCGCAAATTTTATCACATTTTGGAGCGCGCTGGTGAACGCGCCTGCGGTGATTCGCGTGCGGTGCGCCACTCATGCTTATAAAAGCTCTGAACACGCGATTTATAAAATTAATTAAAGGTGTTAAGTTTCGGTGTGGTGGTTAGATCGAGTATGGCAACATGGGAGAAGTGCAGGTATGTAAGACAAAGCGTGGGTAGGCCTATGCTACAGATTAACCGTACCGGCCCACTTCGAGCACTGAGTAAGATCACGTGGGTGTTTGAATTCAGATTGCGATCTTTTTATGATTAATCATGCAATTTTATTACGCTATGTTTTTCGGTTTCGTTTTCGTTGGCTATTGAGTGTAAATACAGAAATCCCTTCATTTCTATAAAAAAAAAAATCAAACCAAATTTGAACTGGAACGCCGTCCCCCCTTCAAATTCACTCCGGGGACGCCGTCCCCCCGCGTTACCCCCCATTTCCACCCCTGGTTCTGACAGAAAAAATGTATTTTCTGAATGATTTTTATACAGTTAAATTGAAAAATTACTTCAAAAAAATACATTTTTCAGTCAGAACCCCTTCTCTGAGACCAAATCCTGTCAGAAAAAGAGGTTCTGACAGAAAAAAACTATTTTTCTGAGGTAATTTTTCAATTTAACTGTATAAAAATCATTCAAAAAATACATTTGTCTGTCAGAACCCATTTTTCTGACAGGATTTGGACTCAGAGAAGGGGTTCTGACCAGGGCTGGAAATGGCTGAGATTCACTGGGGGGACTCTATATGGGAAGGATTTTTTTTTTTTTTTTTTTTTTTTACTTTCAATGACTTTTCAGATGTATTTAAATATAAAATATTATACAATTATATAATCTGCTAACATCAAACAGGCCTATTTCATGTTTCCTCCAAACAATATTTTCTTAATTATCAAGCAAGCACATTGAAAGGCCAATGAACAACATTTATGAATTGTGTGTGGCACAAAAATGTTCATTCATTAGAATCTTTGCTTGGAGAAAATAACCTGTTTGATTTTGGCCAAATTAAAGATACATTGTCTAGGAATTTGCATATGTGGTGCATACTGAATTGAACAGGTCACAAACATTTTAAATACATTTGTCCTCAGGTTAAAGAAAACTGAATGTTTTGGATGGTTACTTACCTCTCAATTTAGTAAACTTTGAAAATCAACAATTACACATTTAAAGGTGAATCCAGTTTTAATGCAAAAGGAAGCTGATGTGCATTCTAAAAAGCAAAATAATTTGGATAATAATGTAAATATAATAACATTCACTCATCCCTTTTCTTAAACAATGGTTAAAAGGGTTGAAATGTGATGTTTATCATTTTATAAAACTTTTTGTTTTGAGGATGTTACCATAGACAATAGAGTTAAAAAAAAAAACATTGCTACCTGAACATGCAGTTTTATTCTAATATTCGCTGAAATAATTTCAACTGCTGATTTTTACTCAATAAGCTGCAAGATTCTGGAAATTGAGAATCACATTTTTTTTAAATAGTGTTCACAATTCTCCCATGATTCTGAATAGACAAAAAAAAAAAAAAAATGTAATTTACCGATTCTGACATCATGTTAGTTGCTGCAGTCTATTTACAAAAAACATTAATTAACTTTAATTAATTAATTAATTAACATTAACTGTATAAAAATCATTCAAAAAATACATTTTTCTGTCAGAACCCATTTTTCTGACAGGATTTGGACTCAGAGAAGGGGTTCTGACAGAAAAATGTATTTTCTGAATGATTTTTATACAGTTAAATTGAAAAATTACTTCAGAAAAATACATTTTTAAGTCAGAACCCCTTCTCTGAGACCAAATCCTGTCAGAAAAAGAGGTTCTGACAGAAAAATCTATTTTTCTGAGGTAATTTTTCAATTTAACTGTATAAAAATCATTCAGAAAATACATTTTTCTGTCAGAACCCATTTTTCTGACAGGATTTGGACTCAGAGAAGGGGTTCTGACAGAAAAAATGTATTTTCTGAATGATTTTTATACAGTTAAATTGAAAAATTACTTCAGAAAAATACATTTTTCAGTCAAAACCCCTTCTCTGAGACCAAATCCTGTCAGAAAAATAGGTTCTGACAGAAAAAAACTATTTTTCTGAGGTAATTTTTCAATTTAAATGTATAAAAATCATTCAAAAAATACATTTTTCTGTCGGAACCCATTTTTCTGACAGGATTTGGACTCAGAGAAGGGGTTCTGACAGAAAAATGTATTTTCTGAATGATTTTTATACAGTTAAATTGAAAAATTACTTCAGAAAAATACTTTTTTCAGTCAGAACCCCTTCTCTGAGACCAAATCCTGTCAGAATGGACCTTTTTATACTGTCATTTCTTCATAACCTACATTTTGGATGGCAAGTAAATCAACAATTACTTTAAAATGTGAATGCGAACCATTTTTTTTAAAAACACTTTTCCACATTTTTCTTCAAAACATTGCTTTGACTTCAACTTTATGAATAATGAAAAAACAATAAATAAATAAATAAGATTTGCCAGAGTTTTCACATGTACCTTTCTCTGTGTTTTCTCCTCTTCAGGATGGCAACTCCAACTTCTCCCCCATCATTTTTACGCTGCAAGTGTGTAGCAACCCGTCTAAGCCAACGTGCCCTGACATACTCCATGAAAGGAAGAAAAATTTAAATTTCTAAATTAAAAACGGAATCAATCAGTGCACTCACTGATGGTACAACTGTGTACCTTAATAAAAAAGATGGCTTCACCCCAGAATTTGAGGAAGGGGTAAGCTATGTCCTCCAGAAGTATACACTGTCAAATGCATTTGGCCAAATGTATTTGTATGTTGGAACTGGCACCCTTAAATTCAAGACTGTTCCACAAACCGTCCCTGAGGAAGCAGAGACATCTGCAAGAGAAGCTCTTTGTCCATCTTCACAACTTATGAGTGGTGAGGAAGAGGACATTTTTGCAAAGGGAGGATACCTAAGCCTCCAAGGGCACATCAAAGAAGTGAGTCAATCTTTCAATCTATCAAATTAATTTTCGCTGTGTTCAATTAATTCTTTAAGTGTTTTGTAATTTACTAACTTGCCATTATTACTGCTCTAACATGTCCAGTTCCAAGTTGCCTAGAACAGAAAAAATTGAATGATTAAGTGATAATCACAAAGTTCTGCAATACCTGTGCCAGATTCTATATTGCTGCATCAAGATTTAAGCTTAAGAGTTAACTGTCCAAAAGTTTTACTTGAATTATTATAACTACTTTTTAGCACATTAAAAGGATCAGTTCTGTCAAAAATTAAATTTAAGTGTGTTTTGCGAAGTTGTGTGCCTTTTTCTACAGATTTTGTAAACGTGAGCTGAATAGTCTCAAAGACATTGTTAAAGGATTAGTCAACAGAAAACACAAACACTGGTCTACTGGTATATTTAAAATGTTGTTAAAGGATTAGTTCACTTTCAAATAAAAAAATACCTGTTAATTTACTCACCTGCATGTCATTGAAGATGTCTATGTCCTTCTTTCTTCAGTGGGAAAGAAAATTAAGGTTTGTGATGAAAACATTCCAGGATTATTCTCCTTATAGTGGACTTCAATGGCCTCCAGACAGTTGAAGGTCAAAATTACAGTTTCAGTGCAGCTTCAAAGGGCTTTAAACGATACCAGATGAGGAATAAGAGTCTTATCTAGAGAAACGATTGGTCATTTCCAAAAAAAAAAGATATAAAGAAAATGTATATGCTTTTATAGACACAAATGATTCGCCTTCCAAGTGCTTCTGCCATAACGCGATTCCGTATTCTTCAAAGAGCTTATGCTAAATGTCCTACACCTTTCCTATTCTACTTACGGAAAAAACGGAACTGGCGCCACGTTCATTCTGTAAGTTGAGTAGGGAAGGCATAGGACATGCAGCGCAAGCTTTTCAAAGATTACGGAAGGCGGAACCACTTGAAATGCGATCATTTGTGTTTATAATGCATATACGGTTTTATTATTATTTTTCTGAAAATGACCAATCATGTCGCTAGATAAGACCCTTGTTCCTCGTCTGGTATTGTTTAAAGCCCTTTGGAGCTGCACTGAAACTGTAATTTTGACCTTAAAATGTTTGGAGACCAGTCCTAGAAGACTTAGGATTATAGGAGAATAGTCCTAGAATGTTTATCAGAAACCTTAATTTCTTTTCAACTGAAGAAGGAAGGACATGGATTTTTATCTGTCAATCATGATGGCACTGTGGACTTCCAGGAACCCTCAACACCGCATATTTTTGATGTCTCCCTTATTTGGAAAACAAATCATGTTAAAAAATTGAATGAATAAAATAAAAATTCGAAATGTGCAATGTTGATGGAACTACAGAAACATCACTGAGAAACACAACAGTATTATACTCACCCATGAATTTTAATATCCTAGGTGCGTGGCGTGAGGATGACACGCACCCATGTGCCCATTCTCGACATCCAGCTGCAGTGTGGACAGAAACTGTTCAACGTGTCATTGTGGAGGGATGAGGCTCTGACAGATCTATATGTAGGCGACGAAGTCATTCTGACCCACCTTCGTCCCTGTATGCTAAACAATGGGGAGGGGAAATTTCACTCCTCTACATATACTTCTGTGAAGGTAATTAATGCACACATTACTGCTGCTATGTCATTCAAGTATAACATGCATTTTGGAACTGTAAACCTACGTTAATGAGTAAATATAACAAGAACAAAAGCTCAACTGTTCTGATCATCAGCACAACTGCAATCTGATAATAGGCTAGAGTTGAAATGTGATCTTTTTTAATGCAACAGGTCAATTAAACAAGAATTTAATATCCATTAATATCCCCCTCCCCCAACAGATCCCGGAGGGCCAGGTAGAGGATGTAGAGGTGGACATCATCGGGGTCTCTGAGATCAATGAAACCTGCCACTTCCTCAGCAGTGACTCAGTAGTGTACATAGTTCCTGAGGCAATCTTCTCAGGAAATCCAGATGTTCTAATTGAAAAACTCCCAATGAAACTTCCAGCTAAAACACATAAACCTGCAGGGTTATTGAAATAAGATCAGAAAAAAACATGTAGATTAGTCATCCCCCCCATATTTGATGTTAATCAGTTTGTTTTATTTGTTGTTTACTTTGTATATAGTTATATAGTTGTATATAGTTCATTATAAACAATAAGACCTCATCAGTATACAAATTTGTTAACTCATCATCCCATTTTATTTTTAATATTTGATATTTTTATTTTGATTGTTCTCGTTTTGTTGGTATATAGTTTGTTCCAAACAATAAAAAAACTCATCACCCCCATATAGATTAGTTAGCTTTTAATTATTCTTGTTTATTCTGTATATAGTTTGATTCAATGAATAACATCTTAACAATACAATTATAATGTTACATGTATCAAATGTTGTCTTCTCTTTATTCATCCTGTAACATCAATCTTTAGTTGTCTCACTTCCTTACCAAAGTCTTAAGGTTTTGGAAAGACAGGTAAATGAAGACAAAATTCGGTAACATTTTAGAATAATGGTCCGTCATTAGTAAGTAACTATGCAGGAAGTAATGCAGGACTAATGAGTAGTACTACATTAACACTTCAGCTACTACTATTAACTAATATAGAAACAAGCTTAACTAATCAGTAAGAAATATCAAATTTAGAAAATAGTTCCTTATAAGCTAATCAATAATTACCTAATGAGATTACCATCATTAATAACTATTAACTAACGGACAAATTGTAAAGAACATTATTGTGTGTCTGAGACGCAATCAGTCATCATTTTTACTCTGAAAATAGTCATAAAATGCATCATTAATTACTCAAGTGTTACCTTGTCACTATGGAGGACCTACAAGTGATAAGGACCATTATTTTAAAGTGAAAAACATATTTTATTAATATTAATGAGTGAGTCATTGAATTATAATTTCAAACAGACTAAAAAAAAAAACACGTTAAAAACATTTTATATATTAATTGATTTTATGAGATGATGCTGAATATGAGGTAGGTTCTGTCTATCTATCCATCTATCAGAATTGATGACTTGCTGTACATTATAACACTTCGTTCCTGAATGAACAAGCCAGATGAATCTGTTGAATCTCAATGACTCACTCAATAAAGGTGACTTACTGCCACCTAGTGGCGGTCTTAATTTCACTTTTAAAGTAGTATCAATTTTGAATTTAAAATAAATACAATAAAAAAATCAAAGTTTTAAAACAAAGCATTATTTATGTCCTTTATAAATTAGCTATTAAGTCATTGTTGATCCCCTGTGACCTGCATTAAACAATGATATTTCAGATGCTGCATCTATTTCCTCAGCAATGCAAAGATGAATTTTGATAGTTAATTCGTCAGCTATTTTTCGTCAGTTATTTTGTCTTGTTACTCATTTAATTTATTGATTAAATGTGAGAATTAAACACAAAAGATGATGCATCCAGCACACAACATTCCCACATAGGTTGAAGCTGTAATGACAGCAACTTTTTGCCTCATAACATCATTAATAATCATTAAACATCATTAATGTCGTAATGTTATTCGTGATATTGTAATAATGTCGATTAAAAAAGTACTTTAAGCGTTTTTTTGTGTGGGGAGGAAAAGGTCATTCTTGTATGCCGCAGAGAGAAGAACCTGTTCATGAATTTGCTAGTTACTTTGTACGCATTAGAAAATCATTTTTACATTAGTAGCATAAAAAACAAAAGGATTATAAAGTAATATCTTACTTGCATCGCATCTGTATTCAGAGTTTTCAGGGTGCGTCACACACTGACTGAAATTTCCCCTCAGAAAGTCCTGCGTCACTGACTGAGCACATGGTGCGAGAGCTACAAAACTCCCGCGATATTAGCAGATTTTTCTTCACCGGTAACTAATCTAAACTCATCTGATTGGTTATTGCTTCATGAGCTCAAAAGAGATGTGTGTGATTGGTTGTAATGCTCAACACTTAAAAAAAAAAGAGTATGAAAGGTAATCTTGCATGCCACATTTAAATGTATTTTCACATTTCACTTCAATTGTCACCGTCCCTTCAAGACCTCTGAATATGCTTTTTTTTTTTCATTTTGGTGGAAGCAGTGCAATTGTGACTTCAAATGTAGCAATTTAATTTCCTCATCACCTTAACCTGGTTACTGTGACATCACCACAGATGTTCCTACAATATAATTTTCTTTTATTACGAGTTGTTGCTACAGATGTTATGATTAAGATTTTAAAATATTCTCACTAATAAAAAATGAATCATTGAGGCTGTTAGTGTAAATTACAATTACATATAAGTAACTTGTACTATCTATCTATCTATCTATCTATCTATCTATCTATCTATCTATCTATCTATCAGAACGAATTGTTTGATGACTCGCTGTACATTATAACGCTTCGTTCCTGAATGAACAAGCCAAATGAATCTGTTGAATCTCAATGACTCACTTCAATAAAGGTGACTTGCTGCCACCTAGTGGCGGTCTTAATTTTCACATTTTTTTAATTATAGATTCAATTTTTGAATTTAAAATAAATAAAAAAATAAATATTCAACGTTTTATGTTTAAATCAAAGTATTACTTTTTGTCCTTTATTAATTAGCTATTAATTAAGTCATTGTTGATCCAATGTAAGCTGCATTAAACAATGATATTTCAGATGCTGCATCTATTTCCTCAGCATTGCAAAGATGAATTTTGATACTGAATTCGTCAGCTATTTTTTCGGCAGTTATTTTGTTTGGTTACTCATTTAATTTATGGATTAAATGTAAGAATTTGACAAAAGACGATGCATACTTAATCTTGCATCATGCACGACAGCAACTTTTTGCCTTTTAACTGTAAAACATCATTAATGTTGATTTTAACTCGTGTTCAATGTTATTATGTTATAATGCTCGTGTTATAATGTTCATTAACTCGTGATATTGTAATAATGTTGATTACAAAAGTACAAGCATTTTGTGTGGGGTGGAAAAGGTCATCCTTGAATGCCGCACAGAGAAGAACCGTTTATGAATTAGTTAATTACTTTTTATGCATTAGAAAATCAAGACATTGTTATTTTAATAGCATAAAAAAACAAAAGGATTATAAATTATTATCTTACTTGCATCGTAGCTGCACTTCTCCACGCGCAGTATCCTAGCGTCACACACTGACTGAAATTCCCCTCAGAAAATCCTGCGTCACACTGACTGAGTGAGTTGAGTTGAGCACATGGCGCGAAAGCGACAAAAACTCCCGCGATATCAGAAGATATTTTTTTTCTTCACCGGGAATATAAACTCATCTGATTGGTTATTGCATCATGAGCTCAACAAAGATGTGTGTGATTGCTCAACGCTGAAAAAAAAGAGCATAAAATCTCGCATGCCATGTGAGCATGTATAACAGTAATGCTACAACACTTTAAATTTATTTTCACATTTCACTTCAATTGTGACAGTTCTTCAACCGTTGTCTTCAATATGCATTTTTTTTATTTTTCATTTTGGACGGATTAGGGCAATTGTGTATCCTAATGTAGCAATTTAATTTCCTCATTGCCTTCACCTGGTTACTATGACATCACAACAGCTGTTCTTACAATAGTATTTTCTTATTAAGTTGGCTTGAAAAAGCCAACTTACTGTAATCCTATTTAAACTTATTAAGTTGGCTTGAAAAAGCCAATTTACTGTAATCCTATTTAAACTTATTAAGTTGGCTTGAAAAAGCCAACTTACTGTAATCCTATTTAAACTTATTATTATTAAGTTGGCTTGAAAAAGCCAACTTACTGTAATCCTATTTAAACTTATTATTATTAAGTTGGCTTGAAAAAGCCAACTTACTGTAATCCTATTTAAACTTATTATTATTAATGGTGCTTGCCAAAGGCAAAGCTCCATTCTTATTCTCCTGCATACTTATTATTCTTCTTCTTCCACTTTTTTTCTGCGCGCTACTCCTCCCGCAGTTTTTGTCATAGACCCATGAATGAGGTGTCAAATCGACCGGCTCATTGAGGACAGGTGTGCTATGACTTTTATAAGCGATCCGACCAACGACGTTCGCACAGCGGACGAAAAAGCGGCCAAAAAAGTCCCATTGACTTTCAATGGCGGAATTTTCAGAAATTCAAATCTCAACTGTCACTTTCTCACACACACTCACACACGCAGGCCCTTAGAACCCTTTCTCTCACTCACTCACTATTGATCACAGTGTCATAGAGACAAGGGGGTGGGCTCATTTCACTCAGACAACCAATCAGTGTCTCAGGATCATTGTGAAGCTATCAAGCCACGCCCTAGCAACCATATAGAGCACCATAGCAACAAGTTCCATAGACTTGCATTAAAAAAGATCAAAGGAATATCTTTGGATAAAAGTGTCATAAAAACATGAGGGTGGGCTCATTTGACTCGGGGTAACAAACGGCCAATCACAAATCACCTTGAACACTTCATAGCCACGCCCTAGCAACCATTTAGAGCACCCTAGCAACCCAAAGCATAGAGGGATATCTTCAAATCTGAATATCATAGAGGCATGGGGGTTGGTTTATATCATTCATACTGGCAAGCAGCCTTTGGTGTATCATCATTGGTAGCTGCCAAGCCACTCCTTAGCAACCAAACAGAGTATCCTAGCAACCATTTTGAAAGATCTATATCTCTGCGTCACAACATTGTACAGACATGGGGGTTGGTTTATATTGTCAAGCAGCCTTTGGAGTATCATCATTGGCAGCTGCCAAGCCACTCCCTAGCAACCAAACAGAGTACCCTAGCAACCGTTTTGCAACACCTATATCTCTGCATCAGAACATTATAGAGACATGGCGGTTGGCTCTTTTGACTCATGCTAGCAAACTGGACTTCCAACATGCTACACATGCTAACAGTGAATAGCTACATGCTAATAGTGATTAGCTTAAGGTTTAAACATGACACAAACTACTAAAAATGTGTTAGAATAATGCTAGTGGCATGTTAATTGTGTTAGCATGATGCTAGTAGCATGCTAATCATGTTAGCATCATGCTAGCAAACATGCTAATCATGTTAGCATCTTGTTAAAAACATGCTAGCAACATGGTAATAATGCTAGCATCATGCTAGTAGATGCTAATCATGTTAGCATGCTGCTAGCATAATGCTAACATGATTAGCATCTTGTAAAAATCATGCTTGCAACATGGTAATCATGCTAACATCATGCTAGCATTATGCTAGTCATGTTAGCATGTTGTTAGCATTGTGTTAAAATGATTAGCATCTTGTTAAAAACATGTTAGCAGCATGCTATCGGTGTTAGCATCATGCAATCAACATGCTAATCATGTTAGCATTTTGCTAAAAACATCCTAGCAGGAAGGTAATTATGGTAGCATCATGCTAATCAAGAGTGCCAAGTTTTGCCACTGCAAGCACCATTCACATTTTCTTCAGGAAATGTACATTCTAGTTAAGTTGGCTTGAAAGAGCCAACTTACTGATCTACTATTTAAGCTTATTATTATTATTCTTCTTCTTAGACTAAAATTTCTAATTGTATCTCCTCCTAGACTGTTCAAGCTACAACCACCAAACTCGGCCCAGACCTTCAGACTGTTCTGACTCGGGTTGCTATATCTTTTCAGACTGATCAGACTTACGGTTTTCCTAAAAATGCTGATTAAAACTTGGAAAAATCCCATTGACTTTCATTGAACTGCCTTGGCTGATCTGAACATTCCGTCCAACTGTCAAAATTCAAATTCAAACACACAGACTCAATTAAACTGCCATTCCTATTTCCAAGCCATTTAAACTCATTCAAACTCATTCAAACTCATTCTATCTATCTATCTATCTATCTATCTATCTATCTATCTATCTATCTATCTATCTATCTATCTATCTATCTATCTATCTATCTATCTATCTATCTA